>NC_142724.1:9090909-9242424 GCF_055471065.1 Atractosteus spatula
TCATAGAGTGCCCTTCAGCCATAAATAGCAGAACTGAGTTTTTGCATTTGTGTATTTTCAATGCCAAATGATTGTGGTTTAGGGATTTCACGTCTTTCATCAATGTCGTTGGATCCCTTCACAGTCTGTGAAAGAAATACTGCTTCAAGAAATCTGAGCTTTAATTTCTCTGTCTGCATTGCTGAACTAAGAGGAAGCTGAGAGCTGTTGACGTCAAGTGTGAGCAACATCAAATGTTTCTCCTGGTCCGTTTGCTCTGTTGAAATACATAAACGTGGTCATTTATACTTGTTTGGTTCAAGCAGGCATTATCAGGCTCAGAGAAGCGAACAGAGGAGACTACTAGAGGACCTGATCCAAGTATTCAAAATGGCCAAAGTCATTGACAAAGTCAACCCAGCGGACTACTTCTGAATCAACAGTGAAGAATGACCAGAAGTGGCACAAGTGGAAAATGTGAAAATGCATTCAAACAGGGATCAGGAGGCTCTTCTTTATGCAAAGGGAGGTGGGAGTATGGAGACAACTACTAGACATCTTATTATACCCTGGCTTCCTTCAAGAAATGACTGGATGAGATCCTTGGATGAATTAGCTACTAAATACAAAATGGGATAGACAGGTCAAATGGGCTCCTGTTAGTAACTGCTTCTACAGTATGTATTCAGCAGTCTTACACTTATTAGTACCTCCTGTAACAGGGAAGGTTTCATTAGTATCATCAACTTGCTCACTCGTATAACACAGTAATGTTGCCTTACATCTCTTTCTGTCACAATGCCAGTGCTCATCTCATTTCATGTCTGGAGAGGAAATCTCTGTATTCATTCAGGATTGAGCAAAAGGAATGTGACTATTTGCAAATGCAGTTCAATACAACCTCAATACCATAAAATTATACATTAGCCCTAAGATTTTCTTCATCACTCATCATCACTCTGGTCTGAGTAAAAAGGAGTGTGTGCAGAATGAACTGAATCAGAAACAATAGCAACAGAATATTGCTGTTGACTGCTTCACTTATTATTGACAGCCTCATTTGTGGCACATGGGAATTTACACATTTGTTTGTGCTTGGTATTTACGCAGGTGTTCTGAAAGGGATTTCACTTATATCCCCATGAACTGCTGCAGAAACATCTGCCTTATGTTCAGACTACTAATTATCATGGCAGTGTGTTTAAATAAACTGCTCCAAGTTTGATCCAAATGTCTGAATGGACTGCTTTTTGGCAAATACATTTGACAATGTACAGCCATCTGTATAGCTGTTTATTCAGGAAGTCTTCTGATTCTGGATGCAGGTGGACAGGCGGTAGGGGGAGGGAGGGGTAAAATGGACAAACCATGACAATCAATTCCTAGCTCAAGCTACTCATTTTACAAAATATTTACAGATTTTTTTTAAAGTCTTACAATTTACCATAGGAGAAGTAGAGCAAACTGACTTACCCTGCAGCTAACGTTTGTATATTGCTTAAGGGTATATTACCAGCACAACCAACAGCAGCTTTTTTGCAAAGGAAATCTACTAAAACTTTCACAGAATGTGAAATGTCCACTATTTATTTGGACAGTTTATTAATTGTTTTGAATGTAAGGTATTTTGTGTAATAGTGTTAGCTAAAATAAATGAATAAGAATGCATTTTAAAATAATATCAGTATCATTGGAGGGAATTGTTTTAGGTTATTCATGCAAAGGTATCTTTAAATAATCGATCGATATCTGATTGATTGGATGAATCGAAGGGCAGCATGGAGATATTGTACATTGGCTATGATGACCTCACAGCTCTTCAGTGCTGGGTTTGATGGTAGACGGAGATGCCGTCTGTGTGGAATCTCTGAGTTGTGCCTGTGTTCTTGGATGTGTGTGCCAGACAATGAACTGGCATCTTTTACACAGTAGAACTGCCCTGTGCCCTGTGCTTCCAGGATGTGCTCCAGGCTGCTGCAGCCCCTGCCAGAAATAAGTTGCATTCTGACAATGGTTGGAAGACAATGATGTACTGTAAGTATTAAGCTTTTTTTTTATCTATTCAGCAATCACATTGAGAAGACTAAAAAAATCTGTTGTCATGAAACCCAAGACCAGAAGCCAGAACACAATTAACTTGATCTCTCAAAAAAAACAACGAAGAGACAAACTAAATTTAATAGCAAAATATGACTCAACAGAGCCCGGTTTGTGATATGTTGTGATATATAATTGAGTCCCGAGGATGTAATTTTACCATCTACCTTTAACCCCATGCTAGAGAGAATGTCATTGTGTATGAATACTGACTCCTGATGCCAGTGCAAGCTATAGAGAATCCTGCCTGCCCTGCTTAGATTCACTGTCCTCCTGGTTGTAGTTTCTAAAATTGATAAAGACCCAATAAGCAATAAGCCGTAAATATTCTATTCCCGAGTCATAGACAGTATAATTTAGTGCATACTGTATCAATGACTATTATACAAACTGCAATGTGGAACCCTGTACAGGTACAGTAGCTTGTCCTTATTAACAATTGCTTGACGTTTTTGTAACTTTTTAATCTAAGTCTTCTCAGCAGATCTGTCCTTGGATCTTTCTGCATGTAATGAAGTTCCCAATAAATCTTTTAACACTTGCGTTAGAGTAAGAGAATTTGAAGGAAAGTCAGAGAGTACAGGTAGTTGTTTTTTCCCGTTTCCCATAAAACCCAAAGCAAATCATAAAGTGATGCAATGAGCTATTGGATCATTTTTCTTCCAGAATAAATGAACCCAATATCTTACCTAATGTACAGTACACACATTGTGTGATTCCATGTTTTTCTTTCAATAACATGGCATTGATCTCCAGGAGAGTGCTGAAATACAATAAATGATTGATTCCCAATAATCTTTACAAATTGAAGTTGTGCTGATGCTTTTCTCCTATATCGCAGCAGGACAAACTCAATTATATTTTGACCCCAATCATCAAGACATAGGAGAGAATGATTTAACTCTCAAACGATTTTCTGGTGACAACATTCTGATTTAAAACATATGGTTTGTGATTTGAACATAAAGTGTACCTAACCTATTAGATTACTGCTAACCATTTCAATAGCAAGCCCTTGAGGTCAGATCTGTCAAAGTGACTGGGAATAAAGCTGTCTGGCTAAGAAGACAAGGTTTTTCCACATGACAAAACCTTTTGGAAGAAAAATGTTACATGGAAACTTAATGACCCAAAACTGTCATGACAGTATTTTCTGTCGAAATGATAAACTCTTGTCCTGCTAGATACAGTAAGCTTTCCCCTAAGAACAAGAAGACACCAACTCAATAAAACATGGAGCCAGGCCTATAAATCACTTGTTTCAGCATAGCATCTAAAAATATTTCTGTTTTCCTTATTAAACACTTGGATATCTATAAAATTGTGTGCTTGAATTACATACATTCCTTATTGTATGAACAGTTTTAAACATTTCAGTAATTTAACTTGATGTACGGTAAATGCAGAAGACGTACAGGGACAGGTTAACCTCCTTATATCAAAACGTAAATAAATTAAATTATTTTTAAAAGTTTTCATAAAACAGAAAAAAATACTATTTACTGAAACAGATGTTGTTTTCCTTTGAGGAAAAACTTACTTCCAGTCCATTACGCAAATTAATCATACTAACACTTTTGGCTTCAAAGGCATCTCATTATCCCAACTTCAGAATACAACATCTTCAGCATTGGAGGAAACACAGACAAGATGGCCTGTTTAAAGGCTTTCATTTCTATCAGGCTACCATTAAAATTACTCTGTTTTGTCACATGTTTATTTTTAAGGAATTCTACTTGGTTTTGCTCAGATACTCTAGAAACTTTACATACATGTACAAATATAGACTTAAAACATATGGCAGTTCAGTGCTATCATGGATTTTTTTAAAATAACCTCTTCTTCTGATTATGAAGAACATTCTCACTGCTGGTGAGAAGTGCACCTCTAAAAGAAAACAAAGATCATGTCCCACACATTCTTTGAGCATACTATTTAAAATTAGTTTTGTTAAAAAAAAAACTCAGAATTTGAGGAGGAAATGCTGTAAGATGAGAATATAGACTTAAATAACTTTTACCTATCTCGTTGGCTAGTGATAATATAGTATTACACTATTCTATAAAGAGAAAAATTGTATTTTCATATACCCCAGTTTGCTCTCCATGAGAGAGAAGCTCAGGGTCAGCTATTTATACAGCACCCCTGGAGCAACTGGGGTTAAGGGTCTTGCTCAGGGTCCCAACAGAGTAGGATTCCACTACCAGCTGTGGGATTTGAACCAGCACCCTTTTAGCCACAGGCACAGATCCTTAGCCACAGTACCACTGTTCCGATACCGATAGTAGCCTCCTTTTTAGTGGTTTTATTTTGCAGCATCCCAAATTTTATTCGTAACACTTCGGAAATCCATTTGAAGTCTGACGCGTGTATAGTAAAAAGCCGTGCTGCATTTCCGTGTGAAATTGTGATTCCTGGCACCTTCGCCATGACTCGGTCAAGAAATGGTTAACTCCCTTATCTCCTCACTTGAGCCTGACGGTGGAGCTGCAGTTCTCTTCCTTACCGCAGACCTGGGCTCCTGCTTCCCTTACTCTCGTCCCTAACGCACAAACACTGAAATCATGTAGGGGGAAGCCTTCCAGGTCCAGACCAGACTTGTTGATCTCCATTAAAGGGCAGAGACAAGAAATGGGGACTGACGATATTTTTTGCACTACCCATTCAAGAGCTATGGAATGAAGGGAACAACTTTAAGAGCCGGTTGAAACATGAAGGGTTCTTTATTGTGCAAATAATCATTGACGGGTTTTTTTTTTATCTTCAACTCAAGATTCTTCAGTCCTCATTCATTTCGTCTTCCGGAGCTCATGCTTTAAAGGAGGTATGTGGACGCTTTCGCAGAGGTTTGAAAATCCCCTTTTCTCAGTGACGTATTTGTAGTTTCTGTTATCAAGGTAGTGTCGATGGCATCAAGCACCATAATCTACCGGTGGTTTTGTTGCCGTCTGTCTCATCATCATATTCCCATGGGAAGCTCCTAAAAGGAAGGATGTTAAAAGCCATTGACACCCGTTTGAGAAGCAGTGCATCATGCGTGAAGGGATTACAATTTAATATTATTCTTGCCCCGTTTCAATTAAATGTATCCTTCTCTGTAGTCGTTTCTCCCAGTGTAGCTTGGGACTGGCTATCTTTGTGTATTGCGTTAGTTTGAATTGAAGATTTGTTGACCTAGACAACACAAAAACTCAGTGCTGACACAGCCGTATAAAAAAAAATACTCGGTACATGGTTTTCTGCCAGGTTTGCCAGGGAAAGAAACGCTTTTTAGTATCATGCCTAAAATTACATTGTTTTCAACATTTACCCTTCCATCGAGAATGGCGTATTGTATCATCTTCTTAAGCATCTGGATCCGATTAAAAGCGTCTGATTTCAAAATGATCTTAATTTATGTGACACGGTGTTTTTCATTTGCCTTGCGGGCAGTGACTTATCACAATTATCAGTATGCTACAAATGTTACAAAATAAGCGATGTCATGTTATCTTCGCAAGCGTAACATAGCAAACGATATTATTTTTAAAATCATAACGTGCTGCTTGTCAAAGTACGTGCGTGATTTCAATGTTTTCTCTCAGTGACGGAGGGGGTTTCCTTCCCGTATGGATATTCAAACAAAAACAAACAGTGCATAGGTGTTAGAGGCGTTATTATCGCATTAGGGGCAATCAGTCCAAGAAGAGTCTTCTTACAATAACGGGCGACGGCTCTGACTGTTACAGGAGCAGTTCGACGGTTTCGGCGCTGAAAGGCAAAGCCGTTTCCGAAGGGAACTGGTGGTTTGCAAGAGGAAAAATAGCGTTTCAGTTTCGGGGAGGCTGCAGTTTCAGCACTACTCTAGTGGACAGCTCTCACTGGTAGAGCTCAACGCACAAGGCGCATTTCCCCCAGCCCGTCGAGAGACGGGCAGAGAAATCTGCTGTGGTTCTTAGAGCAGATTAAATGATCTACTTGCTCCTCTGATTAGTGGATAAACCACCTGACATTGCGTGAGAAATGTTCTTTCCCAGTTTTGTAGGTCATCTGGGTTTGGTCTCCATTTTAGAAAGTGCCACTGATATTCTTTCTCTTTTCTTCCCCCCCTCTCAGCTGCAGTAATGGATGTAAACAAGCGCAAATGTAGGCACTAACTTCTCCCCGGGATCCTTTGTTTTGAACTGTGAGAACTTAATAGTGGCCGGCCTTATTTTTTGAAAAAAAAAAATAATAATGGAGAAAACGAATGCAGGGATGAATAAAACGGGATCTCGATCAACTGCCTCTTTGCCTCCGGAGCCGGTGGATATCATAAGGAGCAAGGCTTGCTCTCGGAGGGTGAGACTCAACGTTGGTGGGCAGCCTCATGAAGTTCTATGGAGAACGTTAGACCGATTACCTCGCACAAGACTCGGGAAACTTAGAGACTGCAACACCCACGATTCAATAATGGAAATATGTGACGACTACAATTTGGAGGATAATGAATACTTTTTTGACAGACACCCCGGGGCATTCACTTCGATTTTGAATTTTTACCGCACCGGCAAGTTGCACATGATGGAGGAGATGTGCGCTTTGTCCTTCAGTCAAGAACTGGACTACTGGGGTGTCGACGAGATTTACCTGGAGTCCTGCTGCCAGGCAAGATACCACCAGAAAAAGGAGCAAATGAACGAGGAGCTGAAACGAGAGGCCGAAACCTTAAGGGAAAGAGAGGGCGAGGAATTTGATAACACATGTTGTGCGGACAAAAGAAAGAAACTTTGGGATCTTCTGGAAAAACCAAGTTCCTCAGTGGCAGCCAAGGTAATTACAATTCCTACTATCTCTTATCTTTTCTTACGGAAACAAAAGTCAGCCTAAAATGTTGTGTGGGTGTTCAATTTTCGACTGAAAGTGGTTCACGTGTGCATCTATAGTTAAATTGCGTCTAGCCTAACGTTATGAATTGCAACGTAGTGGACGCATTTTGCCACTTACAATAAACTTCGCGTGGTGCCAGTTTCATCACAGGTCATGCAAGGTATTACTAATAGTCAAAACGTCTTATTTCTTGCACTGTGTTTTTCGGGGCCACTGTTTCCCCATCAGCGCTCAAATAGCTCTGTTGCTCTTTTAAAGACATTTTGTGTAATCTTTATCAATAGCATGCTCATCGCATATGTCAAGTGCTTATTAACAGACCTGTATATTTTATGTAATGATTGTGAAACAGTTTAAAAGAGTTTGAAAACTAAGCGATTTCATTTTGTTATAAGAAAATCGAATGATTAGAAGACTAGAAAAGTATTTGGTATTATTTCTTTAGCTTAAAAACTGTTATTGTGTATTATTGTTACTAATTATACAATGCTATAGGGTTTATCATACTTTTCATAAAGTTCATGGCAACATTTAAGTGCTTCAGAGTTCGTTTTACGATTTTAAAATCCATTCGGTATTATACCACGTTACTAGATGTATGAATGAAAATGATTGTTTGAAATATTATTTAAAACGTGGCCAGTTTTATACTGTAGAGCAATGAGAACGTCTAAAACATATTAAACACGACCAGTATAAACAATTACAAAAACCCTCTGTATTCATCGTTAAGTCAATGTTTATGAGCAATCTATGAAGTAAAATGTTTCACTTTGAGTTATGATTAAGGAATGTTTCCTCACAGAATAATTGTCCTTGACAATACATTTTTTATTCAAGTTCATATATTATACTATGTTTTTTTTATAAAACATTAAAACAAAGAATATTAATGTTTTCGTAAAACAGTTCACAGTGAATACTGTTGTGAATATGTTAATCACTTACTGTAAAAACAATTATACAGTGAAATAGAAATACAGCCAGGGTCTTTTTGGTATTTGCAGAATGTGATGCTGCACTTATAGAAATAGGCTGTAAAATCCTGAGTTCACATATGTTTGCATGACCAAACAAAGGTGGGGCTGTAGTGTTAAGTATTGATTAGACCCCTGGACTGGGGGGTTGGGGTGGTTCATGTGCTGTGTGGGAGGCAACTGTTGTACCATCGAGCAAGGTACTTAACCAAAAATATCTCTCGTAAAAGCCTTGCTCTGGAAATTAGTCTCCAGGTCATCATTGTAAATGAGCAATTATTCACAACTGACTTATTTGATTAAATAAAGGATTCAATTAAATTGAGTATTTTCATCTAGTATGCTGAGGTATTGCTGTCAGCGTGAGCTTTGTCAGCCTTATCAGCAGGTCCACATGTTGAATTTGTTGATAATCCAGACATTTTAAGGCAGGCAGTGAGACTAACAAAATGGATGCTAGTGTATACTTTGTTGGAAAAGCACTATCCTTGTATCATCCTGTACGTAATTGTTGCTTTATGTGATGTGATTGCTCAGTGTAAGATCAGTACAATTTTAGCTTGTTTTTGACCAAACATTTGTCATACTTTGCCTTGAACAAATGGAAGTCACATTTCATATTGTACTACTGTCCTCCAATTGAAATTGCTTTCAGCACTAATCTGAAACAGCCAAACTCAGTTCCTTTAAGGTACAGTACTTCAGAAAAGGCTATAGGAAAATGTTGATGAAAAAATATCAAATCCACATACTGTAATTCATGCATTAAATCAATGTATCAATTTTTCTGTTTTTTTTATCCTAGATGGAAGGTTTTGCTCTGGGGGAGTTTTCTGTGTGATTACTGTAAACATAATTTAAACCGAGCTAACAATTTGTATTTCAGTAGCAACAGATATACAGAAAGGTGGCATACCAACATTTGCACAGTCCTGTATGTGCATGGGCTAACTCACTACCGAGGAATACTGACAACTTCTTCTGAAGAACTGAAAGGGTTATTTAACTATTACCTAATGGAATACAACTTTGCAGTGAAAAATAAATCAGTGGTGTTAAAAAAATGTCTCTGTGATAAGCAAGACAGTGGTGGAGCTGTGATATTTTGATTGTTTTTCCTTGTAAACATGCTGTACATATGGAGTGTGCTGAAATGGTTTGTCTTATCACAGTACTGCTCACTTTAGACTAGTTAATATTAGAAGAAATGCCTCATTGATAATATTAGTGCATTGATTGTACCCTCATTCACCACCACCAGCCCAGAATGTGAACATCCAATGGCTAGTATCACACACTAAACTAAAAAAGAGTCAAAATTTAGGAACTCTCTGATATTACCTTCATATAAACATGGAGCATGTGAATTATTTAGTCAAGTGTCCTAGTAAACTCCTAGATATGGCACCAGGGCCTGTTATGGACTAGGAATGTAAACTATAAACTATAGGAATAGTGATTTAAATGATTTCATTACACAAAATGCAAACCAAAAGGCAGCACCACAACTCATTATTCTTCATCAGATCTGCTAGTAGCCAGTCTAAAATCCAAAGTAAAAAGGGCTTCTTTCCAAACTCTAGTGCAAGAGGTCTTTAGAGGAGACAGAATGAATCTTCTTTCTGGTCATACACACTTTCTTAAGGAAAAGTGATGATTTTATTTTTTAAATGCAATGATTCTAATACTGAAGCTCAATATGATATCTAAACATTTCTAGACATAGATGATGGGAGGTAGAGAAAATATTCTATTTATAATGACAGCTTCTACGTAAACAGTTTTACTTTCTGACTGTGTTTTATTTATAAAATTGCATGTTAGAATTATTCTGTTTACAAAATAATGAATATTAGTTTATTCAATCTTTTTATTTACCCGTCTCTCTGTTTGTCTTTGACCTGGAATCCAAAAGCAGTTAAAATTAGAAACACGATACACAGTACATTAAAATCAATCTGAACGTTCATTAAGTTCCAGGTCCCTGAAACAGGGTGAAGTGATACTTTTTCACTAAGGTAAACCGAAGCTGTAATTTGATTGAACCTCTGTGCATCTTGGTAAAATAAATGTAAAAGTCTTCTAAAGTGATACATCAAAATTGTGTTTATATAAAACTACAAAATATATTTACTATTTTGACAAAACCTACATTCTGACCATCAGTAGAAAGCTGATTATTTCTAGTAAGGGTGGTTGTAACTCAGAGACCCCTGTACAACCATGCGATTAAAGCCCACAATCAATTTTTTTAAATAATGAGGTAATTATATCATTCATGTGTCCTGCTTCAGACATCTACTGTATGGCATAGTGTGCGTAGAATTGCAGTTTTGGCTTCCCAGAGTGAAATGGTTTGGGATGTAATCATGTGAAACATGGTAATTAGATGAGATGCCAGAATGTGTCAAAATTCCAGATGGTGCCAGTGCATCTTCATGCATATCAGCCCAATTCTATCAGTCGTATGATCTACTTGCCTTCTTACCTAGAAGTTAATGGACTTACAAATATCAGTCTTTTCTTGCCTGGAGCCTTTACAGTTCTTTTACAGCAAGTGCTTTGATAACCTTAGCAAAAGGTTCCCATCAAATAATCCTCATTGCTGATCTACTGTCTGTAAAACAAAAGGTTTCCACATTTAGGATGTGCATAACTCATGACATGATGTCATTTATGGAATCTACAGTCCAGCTACTTTTTAGGGTAAGCACATCATTTTTTTAACCTAAAATTATGGAAGCAAAATTAGAACGATTAATTTTCTGAGCAAATTTAAAAAATGGTGTTTTAAGGATTTTCTTCATTTTCATAATTAAAGCTTTAAAGCTCTCAGCAAGTATTTGTGTAAAATTCAATAAAAGAAACACTTTGCTTTATTTATAAGATGTCTAAGGGATTATTCAAACACAGATGAAAAAAATTGATCAACAGTATTTCACAGAAGAAGCTCTTATATGATCTGTTTGCAACTGGAGTAAAGCATTCTTTAAGATGAAATTATGTATGACCTTTTACTCAGATAACTATTATACTACTTCTGTCAAATACAGAAAGCAGGATAGCAACATATCAAAAGTAAACACTGGTTATTTTACTTACATACAGGAAAATGCTGCTGGGATTTCAGTCTCTTGTTTTACATCTGCTTTTGTGCCTTTTTAGAGTTTTTATAAAGAGGGCATAGACACACTTTCTTTTTAAGTGGGTAACAGTCAAAGGTTCTAAAAGGGTAAGTCTCATAAACTATACCAAAGCAGCCTTTTAATTCATTTGTAGTAATTAGACCAGTGCCATGGCCCAGGAATACAGTTGCTTAATTACTGTTGCAGGTGCTCTTCTTGAAATTTCAGTAGCATCAACAACCAGAATGTGGTTTCGCCCAAATTTCCTAAGGCCTTTTTACAGTGTGCATTAATGATTCTTGCCTGTACAACATTTATAATTATACCCATCTCTAATGCAAATTTGCAGTTCAGTTTTGTTGGAGTACAGTACAGAATGCTGATGGCTCCTCTTTCCCACTGATCCACCTGTTCTGTTTCTGCATACTAAGAATAAAACAAAACATCTGCACTGCTCTGTGATGGATGGGTGTCCTGTCCACAGTGTTCTTGCCAAGAGATAGTCTTCGACTGCCCCAGAACCCTGTATTGGATGAAGCTGTTTGAAAATGGGTTGGATGGATCTTGTCACTGCTTTTACTATTTTAAATGGTGCTGGCACAGTTTATTCAAGAAACAACAACACTGTAGGATTGAAAAAAAACAAAAAAACAAAGTATTGTGTGCCAGGGTTGTTGCCAGTTACTGTTTTGGAATCAGATGTCCTTGCAAACATTTTAAACTGTTGCTTGTCCCTTTTGTCTGTCTGTCTTAAGGGTGGAGTATGTATTCTTGAGTGACTCCTTTTCTTGGTCATTTCCTATGAAGTGTACATACTATACATAAACAGTATGTCGGGATGTTAGTTTTCCACCTAAAATATATAGGAAAGTATATATTGCTTTTGTTATAAGAATTAGTTGAATTTACTAAGCAGCAAGATTTCTGTATGCGTGGTGTTTAAAGGTCAATGTGTTGATGGCCTGGCATGGGGTATTTTTTAAAGCAGATGATGTTTGTCTGAAATGTCTTGCCCTGGTTACTGATTTTTTCACATGCATAAGTTAAAGTATGCTACTAAGGATGCTGAGGAGGCCTTCCTCTTGAGATGCTAAAGCAATCACACAGCACAGGTCTATTAACTATCCTATTAAAATAGCATCTGAAGACTTCCTAAAGAGGAAGAGCAGAAAATCCCATCAGAATCGAAGGACTTGCTTGTAAATCTAAAATTCCTTTTGGGAGAATTAGTAGGTAGAACATCATGCTTTTTTCTTGTGCTGTGTGTAGTGTGAAACATTTTTTGCATCTTCTGTACAATTCCAATGATTAGATTATATCTAACTGCAAAGTTACCACATAATATAACAAGATATACAAATTACCAAAACTCACACAAAACATAAATAATGCCTTGGTTAAACTGGCTTCTGGGTTCCTCAGGTGATATTGTACTCTTATACAGGGAAGTAAAGAGTATGGTTTTCCTTCAGATGTTATTTACAAAGGTGAATTCCATTACCGACTTTTAAGTGATGATTTCAAATGATTCAGATCATTTGAGAATTTCTCAACATAAGCTGACATGGTATGTAAATAGTGAACGCACCCCTGTGTATAAGCTTATTTGTAGCAAAAGCCTGTTGGATGTTTAGAATGAATTATATGAGACCAATGCCACCCTTTTCCAAAGAAATGTCTCAGAGATCAGTGCTTGTTTTCTATAATTGCATCTGCAGCAAAGAGCATTGTGGTAAACATTTTTAACTAATGTGCTAAAGCAATTTAGGGAGGAGATTTAAAATCGATATGTATACTTTTTTTAATGCTAATGGCGTATTATTGCTGCAATGGGACCTTTTACAGTGTTGTATACTTACACTGTCAGCCCCTGCCTTTCAGACCAGTTACTGTATGTCGAGTAGTCTGTAATTCTTCTGTCTTGAGGTTTGGGTTCTTGTTACCTAAAAAAATGAAAAGGAAATGTACCTTGGTTTATCAGTGTGATCTCACTCTTCAAATTCAAATTCAAAAAGCTTTAATGGCATGACTGATGAATTACAGTGTTACCGAAGCAAATAAAATAAACACAACATTTACAGTACAACCATATTATTGGACATTTATTTAAAACATCATTGTGAGACAGGAACACTGTCTTTTCTTTGGGTTGTCACAGGAGATCAGCATGCTGGGCTGCATTGAGTTGGCATCATCACTATCGCATTTGTTTTCTTGAAAAACAGCGAAACAGAATTGCAATGCTATTACAAACTCTGCGTGGATTAGCACCTCCTTATCTCTCTCTATTTATCCGTTCACTAATGTGTCCCGCACTCTGTTGGTACTGACTTGCTTTGTATTTTTGAAAAGTGATCTTTTGGCGATATCAGGACTAGTTCTTCATTATTCTCATTCTACATGTTAGTTCAATCTGACTTATAATGTGTAATCAAATATTTTTTTTGTCATTTGTGGGAAGTGCCTGGAGGTATTATTTGTGTCCATAGGATGTTGGAGAAATTGGTTGATTGGTTGATCTTTATGTGGCTTAATGCTGAAGGATCTCTGCCCAGAATGTGGACTGCGCAGCGCACTGTTCTGAAAATAGGGTTATGTCATGAGCCGCCTGTGACCAGCTCCCAAGGTCGGTAGAGGTGTGTGATGGTAGAGTCCAGTTTGGGCTGGATGGAGAAGATGTAGCCATGTTTTTTCAGAGAACAGTGACTGAGCTTGCAGTGTTATATTAATGAGAGCAGTGTCAGCTTCTCCGCCTCAATCCTTGTACTGTGGAAAGAAGTGGGTGGCCTCACAGTGAGTGCACATTCTGCAAAGCATATGTATTGTATGTTGTCTTTCCCCTTTCAATGCTAAGCTGATTAGCATTTCCATGGAATAAAAAGATCAATTATATAATGTAAAAGAGTGAGCAGAAATGTGCCGTAACCACTTCCTAGTTGGTTATTTGTGCAATAAGTCAAGTCAAGTGGTGGTCCATATTTTTTAACTTGTGATATCTGCTGAATCAAGCTCCTAGGTGGTTTTCCCATGATTTGTAATTTCCTGAATATGCTGAATAATTGTCTCCATGGCAACTATGAATAGCTGCTTGACCAGGAAATGAGAAATGGCTTTGAATGTTTTCACCACTATACTGTATACACCCACCATCCAGCTTAAATGTTGTACAATTTTTTTATTTAGTAAATTACGGAGACTAAAGATACATGTAAATTCTCTTCTATTATTTGTTATAATAATATCTTCAAAAGAAAAAAAGTTAAAAAGAAGTCAATATTGTGAAGGTGTTTGGCTTCACAGTTGTGCAAATAGCGGTGTGATCTGAAGGGATTATCAGTTCTTAGGTTTTTTGCAATTTTTCAAATTATTAAATGTCAAATATGTGACCTAAATATCTATAACACTACAATACAGTAGAAATAGTGTACAGACAAATGAAGAATAGTTTGTTACCCCACTAAAGCTAAAAAGCAAAGCTCAAATGAATGGGTAATGCTGAAATGCATTAAATAAGTGCTGTATTTCCGTAAC
Organism: Atractosteus spatula; assembly: GCF_055471065.1. Lineage (NCBI taxonomy): Eukaryota > Metazoa > Chordata > Actinopteri > Semionotiformes > Lepisosteidae > Atractosteus > Atractosteus spatula. The sequence continues at coordinate 9,105,467 of NC_142724.1, forward strand.
ATTTAAAATACAGATCAAGTAATTACAGATGCTGGCACATTTGATCTCGTTTCCTTTTTTTTTCATTTCCCTGCCAAGCCCATCTCACAAACAAATGCAACCTCCACAGGACTGTAGATGTACGTATATCAATATGTAATTAGCTTAAAAGGAAAATGTTAAATGGAGTTCCAGTCCAGTGGTCACTAAATGTGTTGCTGTAGCTGTTAAATAATCCGGGGAATATTGCAGAGCTAAAATTTATGTGAAAACGCATTTGGCTACTGAAGCAGTATTTAAGCTGAAATATTTAGGGTTCATAAATGACCATTTATAAGGGATTTATTACTGTTTAGAATTAGCAACCATGATGATGCTTACTAAGGTCATTATGTAGGTATAGGTATGTAGTAAAATTGTTGGAACACTCTTTGCCAGCAGCTCGCTCACAATGCTACCATGTTTATTACTTCAGCAAAAAAGATGTCCTGCTCTTTTAAAGATGGCAGCTCTTACCAACAGTGCACATAAACAACAGGGCATGTTTTCTTAAAATACCATATTCTGCTTACAATGTGAGGAATCCATAAGTGACAATTGGGTTTGCAGAAAAGCCGGGCAAGCACAGAAACAAATAAAAAAAACAAAACAGAGATTGGTGGTGGCACAAGTCTAAAATTTAGTGCGATAAGACATTTTATTCTAAAGAGAAGACTATGCATTTGCAGAGAAACCTATTGGTCTCTGCAATTGTAAAGGCCATGGTGAAAAAAATAGGTTGATGCAGGAGCTACCCCTCCTTAAACTGGTGCCTAGACAAGCCTGGCAGTATCGATGTGGGTACACTCTGTCCTCTGGGGATTAATTATTTTCACCAGGTACAACAAAACAAAATCAAGGGTGGACAGTGTGTCTGGAGCAAATTCCTTAATCTTTAATTCTCCTGACTCGTGTATGGATTACTGGTAGTGATATGAAATTCAAAATGGGTCAATTTAAAGCCCTGGCTCAGTAAAATAAACAAAAAAACCTACAGGTTTCAACATTCCAAATTTCCAGTCATATAAAATCCTTCCAAAAGCACTTTTTATAAGATGAACAATACGGAGTGTTGGGAAAATATTGGTAAAAGTTTAATGATGGTACAATTTCACCATGACTAACGAGGGCAGGATAAGTAACATTTTAATGTAATTGGATTTTAATTAATTTAATCTTTCATTGGATGTTTAACAATTTTATGGACCACAATTACTGCTGTATAAAATAACATTTGTGCACAGCAGGGTGAACATATTTCAGGAGAAAATGCTGATTGAGCACGTACAGTATAGGACCGTCTCAAACTGTTCAGGCTTCCTTGGAGAGCTGGGTGAGCCACAGTGATAGTCTGGCCAGTTCAAGCGTGCTCTGTCTGACATTTCTCAAGTGGAGCCACCCAGCTACCCTAGCACAGGTGTAGGCAGTCCTGATCCTGCAGGGTTCTGAGGTCTCTTTAAAGCAGCAGCACCTGTAGAGCTGGGAGTGGCTGTTAGGTTGGCTCATTTCAGTCAGTAACCAGCTGGTGTAGCTTGTTCAGAGCTGAGTTGTAATGAAAGCTAGGAGACACACAAGCCTTCCAGGACCAAGACTAGGTCTGCCCACCTCTGACCTACAGAAGCATTGAAAAGGTTGAGTGAGTTTTAATATAAATCCCCAGTTTCCCTTGAATCAACCCTTGCTAGGTTTGCAATGCAGTCAGGGGGAGATGCATTGCTCTTCCAGTCATACCCAGCTATGCTGAAGCAACTCTGGAGATCGCAGAGTGGTGAATGGAGAGTCTTTCTGCAGAGGGATCAGGGAAGAGTCCATCCCCCACCATGCTGGCGCAGGGCTTGTAGCAGTAAGCCAAGCTTATTAAATGGGCTAATCACAATTCAGTGGGTATGCAGAATTTTAAGTAATATTTTCTTTAAAAAAAGGTATATTGAAAATATCGTATGTAAATTCAGAACAACATAACTATGTTTGTCTGTCGGATTGTCCTGATTTCATTTCCAGGTAATGTATCCAATAGAGTCGTCCCTGTTAAAACAAACCTTTCACTGTCCTCCGCCACATATCAGTGAAATGAAATGTTATCTTAAATTGTTATTTAATTGCTCTGCCTGAGGCTTTTGATGTTTTGTTTTAATGTTGTTTAGGATAATGTGAACCTTTTAAGACATTACTTTGCCTGTCATATTCATTTCCCTTGCAAGCAAGCATTTCACAAAGATCTGCCCCATTTCTGCAGTAAATGGTAGTGTTTGTGACCTTGTAAAACAAAGGTGTGTGGTTTGACTTTACTAATGTGTTTAAACATTATTTTTAATGAACAGGTATTCACACAACCTTACAGTATGTAGGCCAGAGTTTCCAGAAGTCAGAACAGTTGTTAGTACCACAACAATAATACATGCCACTGTGGTGTTGTGGTTAAAATTGCTGCCTCACAGTAGTTAGGTCCTGGGTTTAATTCATTGGGTGCTCTCTGCTTGGAGTTTGTACAGTATGTTCACGTGGGTTTTCTCCATATGCTGGTAGGTTATTTTGGCTTCTACGAAAATTGACCCTGGCGTGTGTTCATCCGTGTGTCTGCCCTGAGATAGACCAGCATCCCATTCAGGGAGTATCCTGCCTTGCACCTGTTGCTTGCTGGGATAGGCTCCTGCTCCCCCATGTTATTAGAAAACGAATAGGCAAAAATAATACAAAACAACACTATTGCTATATTATTACAGTATATGGTACAGTACTTAAATTGCTAATAATTTAACTGTACTCTTGCAGAGTAAAAGTACATTTAGCAGCAGACTTGCACAGTCATTAGCAGCTTTTGCAAACCTTTCACATTAATAGAACGCTTTTCATCCTTGACTGAACGTAACACTGCAAACACACAGGAAACCATTGCAGAAAACAAATGTTAGAGAAGATACAAACGCAAGGCAATGCAGAACAGAACTGATTATGGGAGCAACGTTTTAGGTACATTTGGATTTACATAAGTCGGTGAGTCCTTATCGTTTACTTTGTGTTTTTTAATGAGATTGGGTTTTGGAACAAGCACATTATCAATACTGTATGTATGACAAGCGTGCCTAATGTTTGGCCAATCCAGCATATTCAGAAATAAACATAGGAGGTTAGATCTCAGATCTCTGGCAGAATGGAAGAACCCTCCATGTGCTTTTAAAGAAAACAACAACTTGGACTGTTTCTTGAGCTTCTTAGATCAAGAAACAGGAAAAATTGCCTTCTTTCATGTGAATCCTTTTGGATTGTTTTCAGAAAGACAAGTTGTAAGCATTTTTGAAGAAAGCAAAATCATCTGAGAATGATTTCAGCTACCTTAAATAACACCAATTTAAAAAAAAGCATTTTATAATCCACTTATAGTTAAAGGCCTTGGGAATAAAACCTGGATAAAATCTGGATAAAAGCTCTGAAAGCCCTTCCATCATATCAGTAGCAAATATAGTCCCATCAGATATAATGCAAGCATTTCTGCACTTTTCTCCCAGAATCTTTCAAGTATTCTGCTTTGCAAAAAGCTGTTTGATCTGAGAGTCTGGGGTCAATTCCAAACTGGCAAATGTTATGTACTTGTATTAATGTGCAATGCAGCTCATAAGGAAGACTTTAATAACTAGATTCACACAGTAGTTAAACTATACTGTATTTGTATGTATTTCAAATGTCATTTTGCATGTTCAAAATTGGAAACTTGACTTTTTGGTATGTTGGAACTAATCAATTTTGCCTTAGTGTTATTACTCTACTCTCTTCTTTCTTTCCCAGCAACAATTTAGCGAGTATACAGTACTGTATATCAGGATAGGATAATACATTTTTTTTTGGTTTGCTTTATGTCTATTTGCGTGTCCAATATAACAATCCATTGCTTTGAGAAGTATACAGTCTTGTTTTTGTGAATGCTCAACCTAACAGATAGTATGGGCTCCCTAGACAATCAATCAATTTGGTGATCCCCCATTTAAAATAGGTAAAGAGCTTGAGAAATTTCCATGTACTCACTATTTTAATATGTATATAAAATACATTTTAATATGCATTTCAGAATGTAGGCCTTAGGCAATAACATTGATTGCAAGAAATAAAATGGAATTGCCTCTTGCAGTGCAGAGTGAGAGACACTATGAGTTTTCTATCAATTCATCATTCGTAAAGAATTTGGTGAGTGGGCTCAGCATGGTATCTTCCAGGAGAATTTTTAAATTACTAACAAAAAAAAATCATTGTGTAACCATAATGCCTATGGATCTGTATTGTACAGGATGTCTCAGTAATCATCAGATTAGAGTTTGTAAACTCCTTGTAATTTCTAAGTCGCGTATCCAGCTGTTTTAATTTCTTTGATGCAAATGTCGCATGCCATGTGACACTATCAGCTGAAACTGAATTACATGGGCGTGTATTGATTGCTATTTAACATATAACAAGCTGCTTTGCATGTTTTGCTTTTTTACTTTTAGTGTAAACTTTCCATATTGAATTGATACAGAATAATAAAATACTACATAAAATTACTTTATGAAAATTTATCTGAAGTTTAATCAAGCGTTGCACTTCTTAGTTGATTGTTATTAGAATACGTGTTGGATATTATATTTACCGTAGCTAATTTTACTTTATAACCGCATTATGGGGTGTCCATGTACGCTTATATAATAATATTGATAGAATTTCATTATCAGACATAAACATCTGTGCACACTCATTTATATTCCAGCTAATGTATTGCTAACTAATGTGATCTTCAGCTATTTTTCACTCTTGATGTGTCTCGTTCTAAGGTGTCGCTATTTATTCGTATTTGAAAGTCTAAACTGTTCTGTCCTGTTATGAATGAAGGGAGATCGTAAAAGTCGAATGTCATTTTAACAAGGATGCATTTGTCTTGTTTTTCAGCAAGCTGAAGGTTTATTTACGAGCTGGCGAAATCCATTGTGAGCATACTTGACCTTTACACAGCTTATCGGATTGTCTTTGCTGAGAAGTCAAACCAGTTAATAAGAAAGATAAATATTGGCATGATATTTTGACACTCCCCATATTTTGCAACTGAAATGCTTATTTCTGTTGATGTTTGGAGTAAAGACAAATTTGTTGTATTAGTATAAAATTAAACATGTTATTATAACTGCTCAGAGTCCATGAAAGGAATACTTATTGAGATAATTCAGCAACTCTATTACTCTTTTGGCACTTCACATCAGAGAGCAGCTGGTGTGTTTCTGACCTTGTGTGATTAATATAAAGACTCATAAATTGTTTTATCCACATGACCATATGATTACCAGATTTTCTGTCCATACAATATGTCCAAAAAACAGCAGAGATGTCCGCTTGATATGTGAATGTTCTAAATCTCATTTCCTACCTGATATCCTGATATCGTTCAGGTGTTTTTTTCACGAGTCTTGTTAAGGGAATTGAAAATGGGCAGTAAACCTTTATGTTTTGTCTGTTTATTTTTATCGCCTCCATTTAAGCTTTGTGAAATTCGCTGAAGAATGCAAACAGATAATTCATGTTTTCAAAAGTCTGACAGCATTTCTATGTGGTTTCCAGGCAAGGAAAAAGAGAAGCAAACAAAAAACAAAAAGGTTGTCGGACAGCTTATGTAAGATCCAAAGGGATTCTTAAATGAATGAGGGAATTCCCTCTGCTGCAGAACCAGAAGTCTTCCATTAGGAGTTAACTACAGTATGTAGGCTAGACTGACAATAGCATCTTTCATTGCAAATACATTTGTTACAGCTAGTTCTTGTATTGATAGTTTATTGATAAACTAAAGAACAATAAAGTACAAAAGCTAGATGCTGTTAATACACTGGGTGCATACCAATGTTACATCATTACATAACTTCCAATAACCTCTTATCTCATTCAGGGTCGTGGTGGCCTGGAGCCTATCCGAGGCAACACTGGGTGCAAGGCAGGGTACACTCTGGACAGGACAGGCAGCCTGTCTCACAGGGCACACACAGACACAGACACGCACACACTCAAAGCAGGGCCACAGTTGCCGAAGCCAATTAACCTACCAGCATGTCTTTGGACTGTGGAAGGAAACCCATGTGCTCACAGGAAGAACATGCAAACGCCACACTAACAGCACTCCAGGAACTGAACCCAGGGCCAATCAGTTAGCATGTTTCTTGACCGGTTAATTTATGACACAACATAATAGCAATTCTTTTCTGTGTTTTAGTGCAGTTAAAAGTTGGTTACCCTTTACGTACTGTATTTAATTTCTCATTTGTAGAATGACCTTAATTACCCCTTATTATTAGTAGTATGCAGTATATGATATTCTATATACTGTAATATATAATGCTTACCCTGGTGTTGACCTATATTCTTTAGATTGGTTTTCACCATATTTAGAATATGAAACAAGATCAATTGTTCAAATGTATCTATTCTACAAGTCCTTACCTATAAAGCATGTTATATCATCTTTCTACGATGAAACAAACACATTCGGGAATCCTTCAGACAAAATGCGTTGAACCAGGTCAAGATGGTTAATTCATGTATAGGATTTAAGTTTGAAGAAACAGAAATAGTAAAAAAATGATGTAGTTACAATATTGTATTGTACCATGCATCACCATATAATTATGTCGTCATCACTGAGATTATTTTAAAGAGTAACAGACTATACAGACAAGAGAGTAAAACAATAGTATTGTAACAGGTTGCCTAAATTGTATCAATGATTGATTAACAAATGACTCCAAGGGGAAAGTGCTTTTTCTGGGTTTTTTTTTTTCTGGTGAGCACTAATTATACTTTTTTTCAAGTGAATAGTGTATTCATTCATGCTGCCTGTATGCTATGTAACACAGAATTACTGCTCCAGCAAATAATTTAAATCAATATGTAATGACATTAAACACAAATTAAAATATACAAATCCCATTTTAACAGAATGTGAGCATAACTGTAGTGCAATAAGGTTGTGGTCAATAAGGATGAATATGTCACATTACTGGTCTTAAGAAAATTATTATCTCCTCAGACCTGTTTTTATTAATTTTGGTCTATTCTTTCTTATTTATTTCCTAGGGTAAACAAAACAGCAGTTCTTAAGAACTATTTTTCCAATGACAAAATCCTCAAGGTTGTATACTTCTGTGCTTGAATATGCCCGTACTTTTGAAATAAACAACTATAGTAAAGGCAGTGCCAGCACATAAAGACTGCACAAGCCTGAAAGCAATATTCACCAATTACTGTAGGTAATTACCACTCATTATATTTTATTTTTATTTACATGTGCTTTTGTCTAAAGCAAGATAAAAGTAGTTGTATGAAAGCTAAACATAGGTGTTCTCTTTTTTAGGTCAATAAGAAAATATTGTTTTAACTCATTTAGATACACCAAAGAAGCAGTCATGTCTTGTCATTTTACTGCAATTTGTTGAGAAATTACTCAATGCTCCTTTGTGGTTTCAAGAAGATTATAATGGATTCATATAGATTGTTTAGCCAGATAGATTGTTACTTTCACTGGCAATTGCCATAGCAGTAAATTTACCTTTCATGTAAATATGTGAAATTACTAAGAGTTTACATAGTTTTATTAACTTAATTGTGTTCATATTTGAAGGTATTGTTATGAATATCAGTTAAAATAACAATGAAATATCAGCAATTTTTGTTTTTATATTCATATTATAGTAGTTACACTATTTAAACAATTTATTTAAGCCTCTTTTTGGTATAATTTAATGTATGAAGTACAGAAACAACACAAAGGTTTATTATGCTTTCACTGTCAGACATTTTAGTCCATCCCTGCTCTTTGCTGGTGATTTTCATTTACTAAGCTTGCCACAAGTGCCTCATGGTATTAACTCCGGTTTTTGGGTTAGTCATTCTGAATAAACTTCACGACTTTAGAAGTGAGAGTCATCCATGACCCTGTGGTTCCTCATCACTGGGGATTATTTTCTGCTCTGCATTTCATTTCAGTCTTTTGCTATTTACAGTGGCTGTTGCTTGCTTGTCCTTCTTAATCTGCCTGGTAATCACTTAGTCATCTCCTCTTCTGTCATTTTAAGTACAGAGAGTCTGTCTTTTGATTGGTGTAAAATGTATGTGCTTGTGTATTGAATGGAAAATGATTCCAGTGTTTCAGCTAATGCCTTCCTTTGTGTTTAATGCTGATTTCCCAAGATCAATGTGCAGCTCATTCTGGAATAATCACCAGAATCACTCAGAATACAGATTAAATAGTGGTTTTGCTTCTGTGTATTTTCTGGAGGCGTACACTCTTTATTAGTGAAACTGTGAAATCCTTATTTTGACCATTAATTCCCTTATGGTTGTGTTGTTTTCATTAACAAATAGCAGAGAGATTATTAAACTAGATGTTATCAAATAGAACCATTTAATGAGTGCTGACCCAGTAAATCCCTGTAACGTGCTATCCTTTGTTATGCAATGAAACTCTTATACAATTAAAGACTAAAATACTGTATAATGAGCAATTTTGTAAACTCTAGGAGTTTCAATTATAATAAGAAGAAAATAGGAACCCTAGGAAAAATAATACTTGTTTTCTCTTTACTTTTCAAAAATGCTTAAATGCTTGTGAGGCAGAATTTCCCCAGTTGTGTCTCATAACTTACCATTCATTTCAGATATTTCCACTTTATTTTAAACTACATGTACTGTTTTTTTTTGTTTTAAACAAGAAGATAGGAGCCAGCAGCGTAGGACAGTTATATTAAAAACAGGTCTAAGCAGCACAGCTGAACATCTGTTTTTGAAGGCATTTTCTCTGGCTTATTTTTATATTTTTATTGCAGTTTATTTTCATTCATCTACAGTATGCCTAACCATAAATTATTCAACTTACGTTGTCTTTCATACACAAGACAGTATTTAATAACCTATTTCACTCCTTCATTAACAGCATGTATTCTTGCACTTACTGTACAGTATGTCTTCTACAGTCTGGCATCTTTCTTGCAGTACTCTGCATGTTTGCATGGAGAAAGGCCATGGTATAAATTTTCTTTTTACATGTTGACTGTACAGTGCATTTTAAATCTTGAAAGCAAAAAAGTGTTCATACAATATACCAAATCAGGATTTGTGACTATAAAATATTTATATAGCATACAGTGCATGCATTTATATATATAGTAATTGCAGTGTGCTGGTTATTTTTGACAATTCTTAATGAATGTTTCTTTTTGTTTATGCTAATTCTCATCATACTGCATCCTGGTGGATTTGTCGAATCGCCTAACTTGGAATTCAGAAGTAGTAAATTTTTTATAACTTCTGTGTGTTTCCCAGTCACCAACATATATATTTCAAAAACAAGGAAACACTGCTGTATTGTCAGGTGAACCTGCAACAATCTGAATCTTGATTGGGACTTTTCTGATGTATAGCTTAATTGTAGCACACATGCAATATGGTTAAAATGATTAGATCTTACGATAATTATTACAATTATGATACTTATGTTAATCAAAATAGATTATTGTATAGTATTTATATAGTGCTTTTTATCCTAAAGGAGCTCAAAGCTTTTTACGTGTAAAAGTGCATCCAGTTCATATGCCACTGAAGCAGCCATTTCCCCAGCCGTTCTGTGCCAGCAGCTCCACGACGCAGCAGAACAGGAGGAGAAGCAAGAAATTACTTTACCAATTTAATTAACGGGAAACTTTAGGAAGGCCAGGTAGCATAAGCCCAGAGTGGGCTTTAGCCAAGATATCAGAGATAACACACCAGCTCTTCCGAAAAGTGCCACAGGATCTGTAATGAGCTTGTAATCAAACCTTAGTTTTCATTCAAGGGAAGGCAAATTAAGTCCACATCCTAGTCCTTTGGACTGAATGGGTCACTTCTATGGTACTGTACATTACGGTATTACTTAGCTCCACAGCTGAAATATTATTCTTTGTCTTTTTCCCACTTCCCAGTCTGAAATTAACCACTACCTGTTCTGACAGCAAAACAGTCTACGCTCATATGGTGATTCCTTCTCATTTATTTTTCAGTACTGATGAATATTTTATTGCACATTAATAAAGCTTGAGTTGCATCCCCGTATTGAGGTGATATCAAAGATATCTAGAGCTCAATGTGTCATCTGCCTATGCATACTGGAACATAATATCCCAACAAATACACTCCTGTAACCTGTGTAACATTTTAGGATTTGCAAAGTTATCCTCTGGGCTGCACTATACAGCACATGATCATTTTAGCAGATTAAGGCAAGTTCAGCTATGTTTACATCAATACTCTTGCATGTTTGCAAAAAAGCAGATTTGTTCACTCTATAGTCTTTAAGCATGCAGCCCTTAAACTCTTCACAATCCATCCATCAGAAAGCTGCTTATGTTTTGTAAGGAGCATATCAACCTGAAGCACTGGGCACAAGTGGGATTGTATGTTGGCACACAGATCACACACACACAAACACACAAGGACATTTTAGAGACACAACAGCAACCTATTGAAGGAGACAGAAGTATCAGAGGTAGGCTCGTATGGACGTGGGTAGAACACGCAAACTCCAAGCAGAAAGACCCCAGTCTCAAATGAAAACCCAGAACCAGGAGCTACTGTATAAAACAGCAGAGCTATACATTGTTGCACACTCTTAGAAAGGCCAGGAAACATTTCATGAGCAACTGCATTTTTAACTTAACATCTGATAATGCGTCCCAACAAGATTAACTTATTTGAGTAAGCTTAAAGTTTTTTAGTGGGGCTTTAAGTGACTTTTCAGGAGCTTATTAGATAAGTCATGCTCTTTTTGATACCCGCCAGTGAATAGTGTTTTTGGTACGACTAAGTGTAGGTAATTCAGGGTATAATGTACTGTATGTCCTGAAATGAGATTTTTTACATTTGCACCAATAAAACTCTGCATTGGAAATGTACAACACAAAAATTGCATTTTTTAGTGCACTTCTGTAATAGAATAAGCAGGTTTGTGATTTGATTGGTGTAGGCTGGAAAAGAAGACCCAATAGTATATTGAAATGCAGGTAGCAATGAGACCTAAAGCAGAAAATGGTCTCTATAATGAGATAGCAAATGAAGCCTATAGAAGATAAGACTTAGGAGGCTGTCCTTGTCAATATACATGTGCATGACATTGTATGCTTTTTTGTTTCCATGATTATGATTGTTGACTGTTGAAATTCTTCATTAAAAAAGAATCACTTCAGAAACGACTGGAAAGATAAACTCAATCAGGGTATATTTTTCTGCCTGCAATGGATTATAGTACTTTCATTTTAATCATTAGTTCTGCATGAATTTTGAACGTGAATATCCACACTCCAGAACTCACACATATTCATTTAATTACAGTATTTTTTGCTTAACAGCAATGCTTAATTTGTCCTTAAGGTGCATTCCAACTTTGAATGTGCAAGTGTAATTATTGCCAATAACAGTTCAGTTGGAAGTTAGAAACCAAACGTTGGTGCAAATGACAGATTTGTTTTTAATAACTGAAAATAATTCATTTTACCCTGGACTGGTACAACCCCCCCAAAAAAACAGCACTGAATTTAACCAAGAATGAAACCCAAATAGGGAGGCATGGGTAGCATCGTTGCCTCGCAGTGCTGGGGCCCTGGGTTCAATTCTGTCTGCATGGAGTTTGTACTGTATGCTCTCCCCATGTTCGTGTGGGTTTCCTCCAGAGACTCTAGTTTCCTCCCATCATACTGTACTGTAGGTATGTTGGCTTCTGCAAAATTGCCACTGGTGTGAGTGCTTGTGTGTTTCTGTCTATGTCTGTGCTCACTGTGCGATGGACTTGTCGCGTAGCACCAGGCGACAGAAGGTAGGACCCTGTGCGTGGCTATACTGATATATAATCCCTTGTGGTTCGGTGCCAAATCGAGAGACGAAGTCGTGGTCTTGGACGAGAGCTAAGGGGTCAAAAGCCAGGAAGGTTCCGAGGGGACGAAGCCCCGAAACGGGAGGCGAAGTCATCGTCGAGGATATGAGCTAAGAGTCGAATGCCGGGAGTGTAGTAATTCAGGAAAAGGCTGGGAAAGTACGAGTACTGAGCTCAGGGAGGAAACCTCAATAGTGAGCGAGGAAAAGGAGACGTGTGAGGGTTTAAGTAGTGATGAGTTAATTGGTGCGTGAGCGTTTAGGGAGAATGGAGCTCGTGGAAATGCGGGAGTGCTTGCATGCCTGTGTGCGGTTCAAGACAGGACTGGTATCCTGGTATCCTGTTCAGGATGTACCCTGCTTTGTCCCCAATGCTTCCAGCTCTAGGCTCTGAGCCACGATGACCCTGAATTCGATAAGTGGTTATTTAATAAGTGGTTATGAAAAACCAAATAATTCAAGGCCTACTTATGCACTCCATTGCCTTCAAACTGCTGTTCTAACCCACTTCTGAATACACAATGGGCCAAATTAGTTAGGTTTGACATCCAGAGGAAAGTTTGTTCCAATTTTTAAAAGCACATTTTTAAATATGTTTTTTTTAAGGGATATTTTTAAAGGGAAGGAGGACATTTTAATTTTCAACACCATGTGCAATCAACCTTAACTATGGCTTACAGTTCTGTAGTGGTGGTAAACTTTTACACCATTGGCAAATTCCCTCTTGAAGAAAACGGCAGACTTTATTCCGTTCTGTGTGTGATGCACTGAAGGAGGCCTGTAAGCACTACAATAACACCAAAAGTTATACAAAAGACTGAATAATAAGCTTTCATACTTTGTCTACTGTTCATTTCCATATATACTGCATATATTTGGTGAGAAGTTAGCAACATGTTATGATGTGTATGAAAAAGTAGAGACTGTAAATCATTAAACCATGTAATGGGACCTAGTTTTAGTCACTGATAATAACTGCTGCATTCAAAAGAGTTTAAAGAATGCTTTCAAGCAAAGACATCCTAAGAAACTCATACACAAAGTTGAGTTAAAGTAATCCAATGCTTTCGTATCCAAATTATTTGAGTCAAAATAAAAAAACAAACCATACTGCTGCTTCAAGCTCCAAAATGGACACCCAGAACAAACTTGTGGAGCAGTTCATGGACAGCTCCCAGACATCTTTCACCAGACAGCTTGATGAGATTCTCAGATGCCAGATTAGTTACCATCACCGAAGTGAGCTACACAAGACAACTGGGTTCCTTATATTTCTAACAGCTTATGTTTGTTTTTTTCAGATGCATTATTCAGGAACGTCACAAACTTTAAAGTGACGTTATTAATTTGCAAATAATTAGTTCCTGTTTTGGATTCCCCATTTTCAGTTTTTATTCAGGTTATTGCAGGCTGTGTGTTTTTCACAATGTTATTTTTATATGGCATTATTCTGAGAAGCGAAAGATGATGAGAGTTTGACCCCGACAGAAATACTCAGCACATAATTTGATTAGACTTTACAGCTCATTGTAATGTCATAAAATGCCATTTCATTATGAACTCTTCCGTTTGCGCCTGCTGTTATACAGATTGACAATATAACATGAAGCACTGTATATTCAGATGAACAAAGCTGCATTATAGGATTTAACAGAACATGATAAAAAAAGTGCAGATGGAAAGATTATTTTCCCTGCTTTGTCATTGAAATGTTCGCAGCTTAACGTTCCCAGACCTCTTGCAACGCTTAACATCCATAAATGACTTTGCAGCTTATTCACCCACCTTCCTATATATAAAGATGGTCCTCCTGTTCTTCATTCCCAAATTAGTTGCAGTTAATTTCCTTTGTAGCTGCCCGATCCTGTGGGGAGTCTGAGGTAAAAATTCTATTTCGGCTCTTTTCGGTTCCATCAGGAATTTCAGAACCCAAGCAGATTTCTCAAAGTTGTCTTTCTTCCAAGCTAAAATTATTCACAGCTGCTCTAATGTGATTTGAACTTGCCATAATATTAAGGACAAAAACACACCACTTTCTTACACCCTTGGGTTTTTGATTTCATTTGATTTAATTCTGCAATGTTTTGCACCAAAGACTAAAATTAACAGCCAGTTTTGTTTTGCAAGTTATTGATTTCACATACTGAGCACATGAAGGCAAACAGATTTTACACCTCTTCCAGAAAACTGGAGGGTTTAATGAGTTACACAATGTACATGCATTCGTTTTAGGTTTTACTTATACATGAACTAAAACTTGTTTGGTTAATGTAAATAATACAGTATACTGTACCTGAAGCCAGCGACATTGTTTCTCGCAACAGTGTTAAAAGTAAATGCTTATACATATCATCCCCTGCTATCTGACATTGTTTTATCATTTATCAGAGAATATTCCTTACACTGGGAGGTCAGGTAGTGCATGTGTATGTGGGAAATCAGAACACCATGCAGAAAACATTTAGTTTGCCCCCTTATGTTGCTTTTTTTGTTTATATGAAACAATTCATTATTCTGGGGCCTGGCACATCACAGGAACAGATATAAATCAATCTACCAAGATGCACGTGCTATCAATGATGCTGATGCTTCTTATGAAATTTAGTGCGGGAATCTAAAACCTTTGTAAACCTACTTCAAGACAGTTCTCAGAAAAGGTATCTGATGCTCTCTCCTTCATCTGCTGCCAACACAACATGAGTCATTGCGATTTCACTACCCTGCACTTTATATTAAGAAACAAATTACAGTGTTGTCATTTTGTCACAGGGCCGACGTACAATAATGCAATCAAATCAGGAACTAACACAATATGAATAATAGTGACAGAAAATAATTCAGTCTGCTTGAGAATAAATTATGCTAGGCTGTACATAAATTAAGCAAAATTAAAATATATATATATATTAGTATTTCTTGGATGTAGGAGTAAAAGACAATATTGATTTGAAAAAGTAAAATAAAAATGGCTGATTTTCTTGGGAAGAACACAGTTACACAAAGTAATTTTTGCCCTGTATTTATTGTTGGAAGTGGAGAAGCTAGTGTTTAACTCCAGTGGGGTTATTGTTATTAGAATTAATTCTGACATTACAGCTTTTCCAGAAGTGACATGTTTTTTCATGAATGGTGACCAGGTTTGGATTTTTCATTCACAGGTAGGGTTGTGGGTGGTTAGCGCTGCTGTCTCACAAAGCTGGGCCTCTGGGTGCTGGGTACTATAGTGCTGTCTGTGTGGAGTTTGTATGTTCTTCCCTTGATCTCGTGGATTTCCTCTGGGTGCTCTGGTTTCCTCTCACAGTTCAAAGACTTGCTGGTAGTCTTCTTCGGCTTCTGTTACTACCTGGTCCTGGGGGTGAGTGTGTCTGTGTCTGTGTCCTCTGATGGACCAGCAAATTTAACATAGTATAACTAAGTTACTCTGTGACTTTTGCCAGTTCATGACCTTTTTAATGTTATTAACAGTGTTTTAGCATGTAGGGCTCACCAGATGTTATCATTGTGCTGTGATAGCTTTCCTTTAACGTTTGTGCACATTGATGTGTTTTTGGCTCAGCCTTGTAAATTTGAGGACAGCCAAGTTTCATAGCCTGCTTCTGACAGAAATCTCTTTAAAATTCCATTACCCTCTGAATGACAGATTTCACAGTTTATCACTCCTGCAGAATATAATAAAAATGTAGTCTTGGTCAATTGAACAAGAGCTGATATTTAGAAAGAATAAAATGAAGGAAACGCACATTGGAAACTGAGGTGTTCAGACTGAACTGGCTTTCAATAATGAAATTCTATTTTAATATTTCAATTTTCTCCTTTAACTATTTTCATCTTTTACCATATACGTTTTGGTAATATAATTCATTAAGATTTCATCAGCATTCCATTGTCGATCTCGGATAACCTATCCATTTCAGAACACATTACAGACATTTTCTGGAGAAAGAGTGTTACTCTAAGCCATAGACGTACCACAGCTGCTCCCATTTTGTTCAGAGAAAGAGCTGGCCAAGCAGTGGGGGTTTCCCTGTCCTTCTTTTCTGCAGCTGCATGTGAACAGCTACGGAAGACACGCCCCCCTTTTGCGATTACACAGACTAGCTTTTCAATTCAGGCTCCTGGCCTTTTGCCATCCGAGATGATGTGAAACTCACATTCAGAAGTTTGCCATGAAATTTTCATGGATGCTCTTGACCGAAGTTCATGAGGAATGACGACAGCCTCTCCCAGGTGTTCTAAATTACAAGCATGACGAACGTTCGCTATAGAACTCTTGCATGCACCTCTTCTTCTTTTGTCACATTCATCCCATCTCGACCTCTGCAGCTACACCTAGGTTAACTCTCTCTGAAGGGGATTAGAGCCTCCTCATCCAATGAACAGGAATATACTGTACCTCTTAATCAAGCGGGTTAAGCCAAAACTTAAATTAATAAAATTTCACAAAGCAAATTTGAACCTTGGTTGTTGTTATTCCTCATGAGTTTTCTGTTCTCTATTTACTGTATATGCCTGTGGTTAGGATTGAGACATCTACTATCATACACACCACATATCATAGAATAAGGGGAATCTATAATATGAAACAGCTAGGACTCTCACTGTGTGCAATTTAAGGTTTTATGTTTTCTAATGATGTAAATAAGACTTTTTTTAAAAGGATATATGTAGTAAGAAATGAATACCAAGTAAGCTTTTCTGTTTCATCATTTCAATATACTGTAATCCCAAGAACTCAATTTAGCAATTCGTGTGAGTTTAAAACAGATTAGTCTTTTAATTTCTGTCTTCTTCAATCTCGTTGAATTTAACTTTCTTTCTCCTAAACTAGTAAAGTGGGATCTCATTCTGTTTTTATTTCGTGTGCAGCTGGGTTCACGAGTTGTTGTGGCTACATATAATAGGTTAACAAGGAGCACCCTGATAAAAACAGAATAAGATGAATTAAAGTAGAGTAAAATCCCAGTAGAAACCAGAAAAGACTGGCAAAGCGTAACAGAAATCATGGAAAGAGTTAGTCAAGAAAACATTATCTTATAATAAACAGAGATAAGCCTGGTAGATGACAAGAAGAGCTTGAATTACCATGGTAAATATTTATAAAAGGGTACCAAATATAATAAATTTAATTCCTTCGTCCCTCCAAATGACTTTAGAATCGACCATTTCCAGAGGAGCCAAGTGCAAGATACTAGCCCCAAGTGTCTGCTGAGAAGTTCCTCTGTGCATTCTCCCTTCGATTATGGTTGATTAAAAAAACTAAGATAGTTAATAGCTATTTGTTCTTTAACACTGGCACTGAAGAGAATTATTGAGCGGCAGAAAAGTTCTTTTTGTTTCCACTGATACACAATGTGAAGGTCCATTAGATTCCCTTTTGAACTCCTTTTAAATTGGTACAGGATGTAACTAAGAAAAGTAAGAAAGTAAAACAGGGCAATTGTGGACAATTGAAAAAAAATAATTATATATTTTTGTGTGTGTCCTCCCCACATAAGGTACTATCTATCTAGAATAGAAACCACAGCACAAACCAAAACCATTCAATATTATGATAAATTCATTTCGTTTTGAATCGTGATTTGGCTTGGTTAATTGGTCTTACTGTAGATTGCATGGAAAACAATTCACATTTTCTGGAATTCCAGTTTCTGGAATTTAGGGTTTGAACAAGCATCAAGTACATGGATCACTCAACGGAAAACATTCAACTAGACACAACAAGCCTGTGTTTCATAAACGCTTCTAGACCAGCAAATTTTGTTTATGAAGACTTAATGTCCATAAATTTACATTATTGGTTGTGCATAATGTCTTTGAATCCTTTAATCAATGATAAGCAACCAGGGTATGGACTTAGATAAGTATCCACATACTCTCTAAGGACACACAGCTAATCAATCAAGTCTTTCCTTTTTTGTGGAGAAGAAACAAAACCAAAACAGATACTGTATTTGTGATATTGTGAAAGTGTGCCATTTATTTCAACCTAGCTACTGTGGATTTTTAGTTTAGTTTTGCATAATGTTGTATTATGGGACTTTATTTAAAAATACTTGCAAATTAAAAATGTTTGGTTAATACATCAATGTCTAGAATTGCTTCAGCAACAACAAAAAAAAGCATTGGACTAGAGTTTGTTCTCATCTGCAGCCTTTCCTTAGGTACAGTACATCTTCTGCTTTTAACTCAGTTCACTTATTCTTACAATATTGTACAATAATGTAATTGTTAGGGGGACACTTTTTCAAAAGTCAAATTAAATAGAAGACAGAAGAAATATGCAGAAATTTTACCAAAATAATTAAGAAAATGTACAACTGCTGTAGATCTTTTACCTCTTTTTACTTAAGTCTTTTTTGCAAATTTGTTTAGTGTGATTAGGAAAGTGATTAGGAAACTACTATCAACTCAAGAGAACTTAAGAGAACATGACATTCTGTTTTGATCAAACTGCCTACCTGACTTTCATCTCTTCATATGGTTCTGCTTTATGTACGAATAAGGAATTCAGTTATACAGATGCAAAAGATGAAGATTTGCATCTCTGTTGTTAAATAGTACAAGTACAAAGAGATTTATTTTTCTTATCTCAAGGCCCAGAAAGAAAAATACATTTCTTTAAAAAAATTATATAAACAGGTAATATATTGGAGCTTAAAAAATAGAATTCTGCTTACTAATTTAAGACTGTTCTACAAATTCAAAAAACAGACTACATAGTTTAAATGCAGATACTTAGGAATAAAAGAGTGTAGTAAATTTACTCCTTCTTAGTTTTCTTTTTAAAATAAGAAGTAGAAAAAACTAGTAACGATAGATGGTGTATTTGTGCCTTACAATTATTGCCTAGCAATTACAGAAAAAAAACAGAATAATCTTTATTTTATAATGGTTTTTGTGGTGAATATCTCAATGATACCACCCTTAAAAAGCTTTAATAAAACTTCAGTTTTTAAATCTAGCTTGTTTTTCTTTGAAAAATGTCTAACATTATTTTTCTTATTACCTAAACATAAAGACCCTTGGAAGGGAGAATGAATTTCATTTAGATGTTGTTGTTTTTTTTAACTGAAGGACCCCTCTCGAAGAGACTTACATCACCTCAGATTTATAATATGATAAACAAGGGCAGCACTTTAACATTTTCCTGAGAGAGAAAGCCTTCCAGCAGCAGGGAAGAGAGATAACTAAGGCAGAGGACTTTAGAAGATTGTCCTTGAAGAGGTGGAGTAACACGTGAGCAGCATAAACCCTTTATCTCATGGAGAGCCTTGATAATCTACTAAATTTAGGAAGAAGAGTCTGCACTGCAGTGACCTAGGCCTTTGATCTCTCACCATAGGCTTCTTTTCCTGTGCTGGGTGGACGTAGCCTCCCCCAATCCAACCCCACCGCGTCTTCCTTACAGGGGAATCCATCTAGTTTTATGGGACTGCAAGCTCTTTTTGTACACAAAAACAATAATGTCCTATACAGTAGATTCTATTTTGCATAGCGATTGACAAAACCATGCATGTCCGTTCCAAACAATAAGACTGTGTTATTAGTGGCAAACAGCGATTGTGTTTTAACTGAGCAAAAAGACACAAAATGTTCAAATGTATATGTTCAATTAATGGAGATTTATTGAATACAAATGAGTACCACATTGTTGCTGTAAATTTTATCTTCTAAAGCTAATCTTTATTAGCTTTTATAGGTTATGACCGGGATTTTTACATTGCACATTTGAGTTCACTTAGTCTATATTGGAGAAAATGTACTCTGGATTTTGTGCAGTACAGGATACATTCCTGTAGGATTCCTGTAGCCTTTAGTCCAGCAGCTAAGTGTTTCCTGAATTCTCTGTTCTTTTTAATTCGCTTGCAGTCCAATGGCAGATAACAGTGCAAACAGAAATCATATTTCCTATTCTGTTCTACAGTCAGTTATATCATGTACAGGTAGGATGTAAGACATGTATGGAAATAATTTATTACACATACCTTTGTATCTTGATCATCTGTTGCATGATTGAAAGACTGCAGTGTAATCTGCATTGTCATTATTTAAAACTGTTAATTGGTGCTGCACAGCTGGAGCCATTATCTTCCTCTGAAACACCTGTATACACACATATAAAGTATATACCGTGTAGGTAGGTATATTGCATAAAATATGCAATACAAGTGTATATGTATGGTACAGTATATTATCTGGTTCTTCTTTCTTGAGTGGATAAGTGATAGGGTACATTTAATATAGCTAATATAGGGTTGAAGACTGCAATATTTTCAACAAAATCATGCATGTTTGGCCAACATTAATGTACAAACTAAACTAGATTAAATCAGGATGTCTATTGAGCTAAAGAAAAATGCATTCCCCTACTTTCCCAGCAATGGTGAGCTTTAACAGTTCTGCTGTGGGTAAAGTACAGAACGTTCATATTTTTTTATATCTGAATGCCAGGTGCTGGCAGAGAAAACATATGATTTTAAAGGAAATCTTGTCTTTCGAGAATAATAGGTTAGTCTGCAAGCTGATGTTGTGTTTTCTCTAATATTTTAGTAAAGTGATAGTTGCACAGGCATCAAGGATTGTGCACTTTAAGCCACAGGACCCTTTTGCTTTAGTCAGCTCAAACAATAATTACACTGAACTCAGTAATAATGCATGTACAATAGTAGGTCTAAGTGGATTGAATCTTGTGTGGTTATAAATTACCTGTTCTTGTATATTTATAGTTGTTGTGTCATGCTTTAGTATCCACAATACTTTGAGAAATGTCAAGAAATTTTTTTACTGGTTTTATTGAACAGCCCTCTATCTGTTTGCCAAACTGCTTAGTCAACATTAATGTAACTTTGGAGCTTTATTTGATCCAAATCTTGGGAGCTGTCTCTGATCATCTCTTGGGAGGCTAATGTTATAACAAATTTGCTATGGGAAATAAAATGATGGTCAATTTTGTCTCTTTCTATTCAATTCAATCTGTTTTTTGTGAGAGGGATCACTGTTCTTTTGGAATAGGCCACATTTCCCATACTGGGCTGTAGAAGTATTGTACTGTATGTAGAGTACAATTAAGGAGTACAAACAATACATTGCCCTTAGTGCAGTTTACTTTTATCATATTGTGAAAAATTCCACAGACATTATCAACTGCCCAGCAGTTATGTTGAAACTAGGACTCGGAAGCTTGTGTCCACAATTGAAAATCTTTTCATTTTAAACTTAGTATACATCTTACCATGTCATGCACTTTTAAGATTAAGAAAGAAAACTTGTAATGTATGCAATTATTATTATTATTAACAAAGAAAGAAAGCTCATAGGTAGGTCTGAAAATGAAACAAATCCACTAACTTAATCACATTGAATGCTCATTAATGAATTGCAGAGCATGGACAATAAATTATTACTTAATGATGGGAGGTTTGTGTTTCACCCGCAATTTGTTTGATAGCAGAAACGTATCGTGTGCCAGCACATTGGCATGGAGGACCCGCTTAATGACACACTAGAAGGTGAGATGTCAAGCATGAGGGAGCAGAATATCAGCGAGGTCGCTGGAGATTCACAGATCTTTCATTCATTATTCACACACTCCTTGTATCCTTAATTGTCAGTCAGTGAGGGATGCTCCAGTTTCTTTCAGAAGCTGTAAGATAGTTTAAAAATAAAGGGTTAGGGCAATATAAAAATGAAAGGCAATAAAATAAGAAGAACTAATGTACCAGCCATAAGACGATAAAGACATCACCTGTAAGATATAGCCTGAGAGTGGAAGGTACCCAAATCTGCTCCAGAGCTCGAAATGGCTTAAGAGGGTAAAATGACCTTTCTTGATTATTATGAAAGGCTCAAACTAAAAACCAAGAGAACACTGTAATATCTTCCTGACATTAACAATTAATTTTGAAACATGATCTTTAACTGGGTTTTCCTGCTTTTGTTGGGGAAAAAATGGCTAGAAATCAAGGTGACAGATGAAATTGTTCAAGAAGTTGTGTACTGCTGTGCCAGAAATGCTTTTTTCGATAGAAAGGAAGAAATACTCGCAGTACTGTTTCTGGAGGATTTTATGAGTTTTTTGTATTTTGTATGAATGAAAATTGCCTTTCTTATCAAACACAATATCTATGCAATCACTACTGTATTGTGGTACAAATAGGATGTACTAATAATACAAAGGTTATCATGACTGTGCTGTGAACTTGATATGAATGTGCTTTTCTCACATCATTGTGCTGTGAGATCCTTTGCTGTATAGTGGCATTGTCTGACTGACAGAACTGCACATCAACACAATATTACACAACAGTCAACTTATGTTCCAAAGTCCTGTGGAATGTGTCTCATGTCGCAACTCTGTATCATATATCCCTCAGTTCACTGAAGTGGCATACACATCAACTTTACCAAGCATGTTCTTCTTAAAATGAACTCAATCAAGCCGTCCTTGGACTATTACAGATACTGTATCTGGAAAAGACATAAATTGGCCATTTATTTTCCCGAAGGGCACACTTCATTTAATTTAAACATCAGTTTGACAGAATAGAAATAGTGCCAACTCCCTTTGTATAAAATAAGTTATGATAGTGACTATCTCTAGCTGATTTAAACATGAATATTCATTTGTATTGCATGTTGAGTAAATGTTTCTGTGGGAGTGTAAGTATTAGCAAGTCATCTGATATTTGTAGTGTAGCAGCAGTTTTCACCTGACCCCTTGCTTAATAAGTTGAAGTAAATGCACTTGGTTACTCATCTGTCATCACTTTCCCCTATCTTTGTTTTTATTGCCCCAATAGCTTTGCTACTGCTACTCCTGCTCCTAGGAAAAACATCTGAGTCCTGTAGCTTAAAGTAATTATGTGAAACGGATACTCAATACAACTGTAAGCTCCATAGTAACTAAAGCAGGTACACGGGTTTAATTAATAAAATATAGCCCATCTTAGTAGATCTGAGGAAGTCATGTATAAAGTGCCCTCTAAAAATATAAAACTATTATTCTGCTTTAAAGTTGAGCTTTGTATTTGTTATCATGAAATTGATATGATTGATTCATATAGTATAATATCTATTTTATTTGGGGGGGGGGGGATTCTGTGCATTCATTTGATCAAAGCAGAGCAAATACATACTCTGTATTTAACCCAGCAATTTGAAATGACCCTAAGTACTGGGAAACATTCATTAGTGAATTTCACACAGTAAAAAGACAATTTTTAGTTGTATATTCTTTTGAAGCAATAATTGCATTTGAGCTAATCAGACACTTTGTGTTATCATTGCTGCTGCCACGTTCTTGCCTATTCTTGGCATGTTCTCATTTCACTTTTAACTCTGGACATTTATTTAACCGGTCTAAGATTTTTCACTTTTTCCCTAAGGAATGGATTGGGTGAATTGGCCATATGTCTTGGGTTATCGCCATATGCAGCTTGGTAAAATGCCTCCCAAGTTTTAAACTGTGGAAGCCTTTTATTCTACATAAGCAAATAAAATGTTTCTGTACAATAGAATAGACTTTTGAATTTGGCAAAAACCTGTTGCAGTTGCAAGTGTGGTAGATATACGATATACCTATACGCTCAACTGACTTTACCTAACACTGCACACAGCAGCGATACTGTTTGTTACAGGACCTTTCTTGCTGCGCAGTTTTGGCACAGGTGTACAGAATGTAGAGAATATCTGGTTTCCATGATCTGCCATTTCATTCTGACTTTGTTTTTTAACCCATTTCCTTTTCAGATAGTAAGTACTGGCTGCACAACCATTTGACATATACACTAAATAAAGTCCTCAAAGACTGATGTTACATTCTTCTTGATGTATGTAACTAGTAATACAATGATATGTATATTTATAATACACGTAGAGTCTGGTCTGGATGCTTTAAAGAGATACATAGTTTTATTGGAATTGTTTAGAAATAATTGTTAATACCAACAACAGTGGTATGAGAAATAATTTCTCTTCAGAAGGATTTGTGAAGGATTAGATTTGGAAAAACTGATTTCCACACAGTAAGAATTCGAATGACAGCTCACTAAACAAAATGGAAATTATCATGGCTGAAGCCAGAAGATCTAATTATTTGAATGGTCTGCTGCCTATCAACAGTATCAACCCTGTTTTGACTGTTTAATTCTGCTAGAAGGTTCTCTACCTGAGAAAAGATTCCTCAAGTGACAGAGAGTCTCTGGAGGTATCTATAAATACACACACTATCACAGCGAGAGCAACAATGAGAATGTGAACTAGTGTCTGTTCAAAGTAATATACCCACATAGAACACAAAATAAAGATCATCAGTGCACAGTGATTAGCACATTTCCAATGCTGATTTTATCTTACAAATTTACAGTAAGCAAAACCAAAATATAATAAATGCCTTTTTGATCTAGAAAAGACATGAAATAATTTTTTGTATCATTTGTATAGCTGTGTGTCCTAGTCCTGGTCCTGTAGAACTGTGGCTTTTCTTACATCTCAGCTAGTGATCGATCAAGTTTACTCCTTGCCCGAGTTTAACCTTTGTTTGATTCGTGGCTTGTATTACTTCCATGAAATGTTGCAAACAGAACTCTGTTTCAGCTTGGTTAAAAAATTGAAATCGTTGCTCTCCAGTAGCTTTCTAAACATCAAACTGGTTCTCAAAAAACAGTCCGTACAGTATACACAGGTCTCAAACCCTAAACTGTGCATCAATACATCACTGATAATCCTGTGTTATCAGTGATGTATAGATGCACTGTTTAAATTAGTAAAGAATACAGAATCCTAGCTTCTGCTCATTTCTGACATTCCCTTGCCAATCGTGAACAGAAACTAATTTTAAATTGTATATAGCTTAAAGTTTAGTTAAGCTTATTTTAATCAAGAGTTCCATCAGAAAAACCAGAAGGCACAGGGGTATTCTTGTACTGGGACTGGGAAACACTATATACAGGAAACAAATATAGTCCTCTGCTTGTGAAAATTTTAATTTGGAGAATGTGATGTTCAATGTGCTTTGGTATTGTTCATTTCTGAAAGCAAGAAACTCCTTTCCCAGGAGTACCACACTAATGGAAATCTTTTTTTTGTTGTTGTTTTTGACTTGTGGATATAGCATCAGTGATTTCAATGCATTAAAATTAAATGTTCTTCTCAGTGAGGGTGCCTGGGTGATGCTCAGCGGTTATTCTAAAACACTCTCCCAACATTGTTGGCATTGGTTGGCTAGGAGCTGGCTGGGTGAATCTTTCCAAATCATTAGAATTTAAGAATATGAGTGTGCTTATAAATGAGCAGAGGACATATTTATTGTGGATGTGCCAAATCAATGACTATTGTTTTTTTTGTTTTTTTTTGCACGAATCTCAATCAATGAACATTCAATAGATAAATCATCCACAAAATGACCGGGTACTTTGTTCCAGTCACCTACCACACTTTGTGTAAAGATGTTATTTTATTTTGTTATATACTGTACAAACCTGTTCATAATTCTCCCCCTGTGAGTCCACACCCTTGTTTCATTTTGAGTCTGAAGTGATATTGTGGATGCTGAGTACATTAATCTAATCTTCTTAAAGTTTATTGTACAGAAGTGGCATTTATTGTACAGTAGACCATTATAAAAACGTATTTAGAAATCTAAATATACTATATGACATGCTCTTTAGGTATCAATTGGTACCATTTCTTATTCAAACTCATATTACAAATGGGTTTGGATCCCCTAAATACTGTTAAAATATTTAAGTCCTTATTAATGTTTAGAAATTACATTTCATATGAATGAGCCTGCCTGGTCTGTCGTTACCTTATTCAGTTTTGTCCCATTTTTATGGATTGATATTACAATATTTCAATTGGATGGCTCACTCACTGTCTTAAGTGTCTCTTTAAACATCCTAGATAAATGTCTATAAATAACATCCATCATTTCATTGAGTACAATTGGAAAGTACTGTCAAGCACAGGCGACTTGTTTGCCTTAAGTGCTTGTAGTCTTTATAATACTGTCTTCTGTTATGCTGGAATGTAACAGTGGTGGGCTGTGTCTAAAGTTTGGTTAGCATTTGAGGCCTGGTGCTTCATTTGTGAAATCATGCTTGCAGAACATGTGTGTCTTTTATCTGTCTAGGTCACTGCTGAATTGCTGTGGTTGGTCTGAATTGAGAGAAATTGAGAGATGGAAAGTTACAGCATTAAAAAATAATAATAATAAGCAAATCAAATGAGAATGTGATATTCCTGCAGTGTAAAAATATAAGTATACACAATACAGGATACGTTTGCCATGCTGTAACGCATTTAAAATTACCAGCGATGAATAATAAATGTCCGCTGTTGGCTGCTTTAATCAGTGTGTTTGTTTACCATATTGTATTTTGGTGCAGTGTTATTTTGAGGTGTTTTCTTTAATGATAACATAAACAGAGTCAAACACAAATGACTTCATCCACTTACACACTGTAAGATATAAAACACTGAGATACGTAATGCAATACAGATCGAAATAACATTTAAAACTTCATTTCAAAGCTGAGATGTTTGGGGAAAAATTCACATCTTTACTGCGGTCAAAAGTGAAAATATTTCTCCATTTTTTGAAGGAGTCATGGTCTTAATTCATACAGATGAGTATTTTAGCTCAGCTGGTACAATGGACAATCCAGTATGTTTTGCTTTAGCATTTGTTTGGCAATTTGGCTGTGTTTCAGGTGACTGTCTTGATTAAATGTATA
This sequence comes from Atractosteus spatula, assembly GCF_055471065.1. Classification (NCBI taxonomy): domain Eukaryota; kingdom Metazoa; phylum Chordata; class Actinopteri; order Semionotiformes; family Lepisosteidae; genus Atractosteus; species Atractosteus spatula. The sequence goes on from NC_142724.1 coordinate 9,132,121, forward strand.
TCTGCAGTATTCCAAGAGATCTCTGCTGATAAGGTACAGTAGCATATAGGGCAGCAGTAATAGTCCACCATGTTGCAAACTATACTTTCCTCTTTGTATAGAAGACAACTGGCACAAAATGACAGAAACAGACCAGGTGATTTATACCAATGACTATGTGTCCTTGACTAGTGCTGTGAAAGAATCTCATTATACAAATTTCCTAGGACTTTCTGTTGCGGATTCTACATCAGGGATATGCCTAGAGCTTGGCCTTCTCCATTCAGATTGGAAAAGGGATGGGAAATTGTTCCTGCTTATTTCCATAAGCACCCCAAATTAGTACACCTAAGCCAGTGTCAGGGGCAGTTAGGATCAACAGCCACTAGCAGTGCTCTTCACAAATCTCTTGAATGGAAGGGCTAATCTATTGTGAGACCCTTAGTCAATGGTAGGTAGCACACTGCAAGTCACATAAGATCAGCTGAAATGCAGATAATTGTTAACATGTTTACTCTGGCCTTGAACTACTGCTTATAGAGATACAGTATACACTGCATTTTTGTATATCTTTAAATCTGTAAATTACTCTACATACATACAGTATATGGAATTTATTATTCTATAAAAAACTTTGTAGTAAATCTATACCCTTCTATATGCCATATTCTATAATGCTCATTAATTTTACCCTCTCTGTATACAGAGTCTTGGCATGCAGACACCTTCACAGATGTAAACAGGCCATTACGACCTCATAATTATTGTATTATTACTACTCATGAAACGAGATTAATGTCAAGGTGGGCAACATTTCAAAGCGCAACAGAAACGTTTTCGCGTCATGCCAACCGCTTAGAATTCTACACTTTTTCTTACCTTTTCACCGAGTCATCTGCTCTCCAAACCATAGTATATAAGGTGGTGTGAAAGTCCTGGGGCTGTTCCTCTCAGCCAGCAGCAAGTGCCTGTGGGGACTCTAATGAGTGTCCAATGCACAAAGATTCCCCCTGGATGAAGGTGTGTTTAGAGGACTCCAGATCTATCCAGAGAGAGCTGTGCTGTACTGAAAGATTGTTCTCCAGTCCAGCTTGTTTTCACTACCCTAATGGAAAGACAGTTGCTGAGATGTGATTCCTCAGGGAACCTGGCGGCCATTTTCTAACTGAGCCAAGACCAGTGAAAGACCCCAATGCATTTTTTAATATACATATCAAATTCAAGTGGTAGTGAAGTGAAAAATGATCCTGCTATTGTTGTGCGACCTCCATTACTGGACTGGTCCTTCTGCAAAGAGAAGCAAACGTGTCTCAAAAAACATTGAATATAATGTATGTTAGTCACTAGATGACAGAACAAATGAAGATTAAAAATCATGTAAAAGGCTGTTTTAATGTTTACTGTGTGCACAGAGTTATGCACAGAAAGTTGGGCATTTCTACGTCTTTTTTGGGAGATGAACCACAAATTTACAGTAGATCTCTCTGCGCCAGCTGGCTAAACAGGTAGTGGTCACTATCTGGCTGGCACAAGGCAGCTGTGACCCTTGCCTTCCTGGGGGCCTGCAGGTGAACTGGACAAGTGGCCTGACTACATCCTGTCCCCTCCAACAGTGTCACTGTTTGTAAGGGCTGAATGTTACGGAATAAGTACAACCCTCAGTTTACGTAGGGAACCGTAATCTGCTTGCAAGCATTGATTTGGTCTGGCACATTCTATCGACTTTATGAATCGTAAATAAGAAGTAATGCAAAAAAAAATACTTAATCCGGTGGCTTTGGTTCCTTTAAAACTCACCTTCACTCAGTAAGGCAGATCAACATCAGGCCCCAGTTCCCACCTATACACAATGTAGAATTATATTCCATAATACCATTACAGCCAGCTCATACGATTCCTGGACTTATTATGCTTGTCAATGTAAGTTTTGCAATGCTGTATAATCCTAGCTTTGAGTGTTTTCTTGAATGGTGGTGCGAGATAGAATGTCCTCCCAGTGAAGAACAATCCACTGTACTTACTGTATATTTTTGGATCCACATGACTGTGCCTTAAGTAAAGTTTAAAATTTAAGGGCACGTTTATTTTCAAGCTAATAAAGCATAAAGTGAAAATTTGTAGATATTCAGTCCTGATAGGTGAAAGCACTGTGTACCAAGAGGTGTTCATACATAAAACTGGGTTTAGGTGGAAAATAAGTACGGTAAGATGCTGTGTTAGCATCATCAGAATTATAGAACTCAAGAGAGCTCTAGTTCTCTAATGTGCCCCTTTTCCCTTCTGCTTTTGTGGTTATATTAATACCCCCTAATTGTTCTGACAGATTCTATTTTGATCCCAAGAAAATAGTATGAAACATTTGAAAGCTATTTCATTCATGGAAAATCACTTATTTTCACCATGCCAGCTCAGTGGAGTGTGGTTTCATATTATTAATGCTTCAACTTAAGGATATTCTCACCTGCCTGCGCTGTTATGCCAGCTATAATCATTATGCCCTCAAGGCACACTAGTATCAGTCTATACAGAAGCTAAATGTCTGAGGTAAATATGCAATAGAGGAATTGCTTTCTTATTTTAGATTCTGTTGTTCTAATGCTCATAAGAGATTAGCTTCAGTGGTAATAGCAGGTTCCAGTTAGTTAGGGTTTTTTTCCTGTATCTGACATCAACCTTTTGAGCACAAATTGAGATCACATATGAAGGATGCTGTTCACTTCAAGTTATGGGGGAGTATTAATTCAAAACGTAATTTGAATCCTTGTCTATATTATTTAAATCTGCTGTTTATAAAGGTTGATTCAAAGAATACCACTGGTGGGTATTTCTGAAACACAGCATCATGAATAAAATGTATATAAGGCAAACTGATTTGCTTCAGAATAAAACAGAGTATAATGCTGATGGATCTCTGATTGCCTCTTCTTTGCTCAATGTAAGTTATTCCTATGAGATCAATTCAGCCGTGACTTTCTGTAACAATTCACCCTTTGTTTTCGTGAGGATGTCTATGATGTCACTAAGGTCTTCAACTCATGTTGCCATCTGGGGTGAGTACTGACCATTTAAGGACTGGGACGTTTCAAAAGAGCATTACTCAGTGGCACTCTGTATATGTGTGTTAGAATTTATACTGGACGTGTGGTGTGTGTTACTGTGAGTCTGACATTTGTTTAAAAGTTAGCAGGGAATTCTGCTAACTGTGCTGACTTTATGACTGCTTTTTAATTGTTCTTAGAAAAAACAGAAATAATAAATGAGAGTTCTAAATCAAGGCTTTTCAGAGCAACATGATAAGAAGCAAGCCTTGTTTTTGCCTGTGTTTGAAGAATTCTATCTCAAAGTGTTGTCTCCTGTATGGCATAGTATGTACAGAGAACAAACTACCATTGTTTCCATGATACAGCCATGTTTTTAATCACCGCTATAAATCTAGTGTGCCAACTATCATAGTTTTAATTGCCAATTAAAGCCAAATTGTGCTTTTTAATTCTAGTATCATGTTTGCTGGGCATAGAAAATAAGATCTTATGAACATAAACCCAAATAGAAGTATCCCCCCAAAACATTTTGAAATAAAAACTATGTTATATTAGTTATGGAGCCATATGTGGGGAAAAAAGGAAGAGAATTTCAATAATATATGATGAATTCACAATTCAGAAGTCAGTGAAGGTCAAAATACCTGTATCCTGAATCGTCTGATGATTAGTGTCCCAATTTAAATGAAGACTTAAATGAGACACCAAGGTGCTCGTGCACACTCGGGGACAGAGTTCTTTTTCTCCTCAGGGAGAGAGAAGCATTATGGAAAGAATGTGAAGTTCATATCTGTCTTTTTCCTGATGTCTGCATCACTGATGCCTAGTGGAAATATTACAGAAGTAAAGATGTTTCCATGAGTGTCAAAGCTAAAAAAGAGTTATAGGGGTGTCGGAGACACCTGCCTCTTCCTCGTACTGCAGAGTCAACAGCACAGCTGGGATCATCTGGAGGAACGATGCAGCTCTCAAGGCAAATTCTGCAACCTCCCAGGGCCCAGGGCTTAGCAGGTCACAGCGTTTGCTGTTTGAAAGCTCGTTGAGAATACTCAGGCCACCTCAAGCTCAGCACACCCCGAAATGTTCTGATAAGACCCAGGCTGGAACCAGCAGTGTCTGGGCAATTGGGCTCAATTCAACACTTTAGAGAATGCACTTCTAGTAATCCATAATTGTGACTGAAATTTGGCAGGGTAGCTTCTACTTTCCCCAAGAACACAACACCAGAATTCATGTCTGATTTTGTCGTGAATGAGTGAGCCAATGAGTGCATTTAAAACGAATAAGGCCGGTAATCACTGCCAATTCTAGTGCTAGGTATTGTGGAATATTTTTTGAAAATATGTGTTCTGAGAAATGGAGTGGGGACATTTCAGCTCTGCACAGATTAAAAAGAACAATATATCCCTTACCTTTCTGTAAAAAACACCTCTTGTTCACAACCTTCCATTAACTTCACTTAATATCTCATAATGCCTCCTGAAAATTGGTTTGTGGGATAACTAAGAATTAAAGATTTGAATTCTTTTGCAAATGCTGAGACCTTCAAAACTTATTTAACCTTTTCTGCAATTGCTATTTTAAAGGTGTATGGTCAGTAATCTGTATTTCGAAATATTTAATGCACTACAGAGGCATTAAACATTGTTTGGATATCAATTATGTTCTGTCTTCTGAGAATAAAAAAAAATCTATTATTTCACAAACATTATGATACACCACATTTTTTGTCCTCGTTCCTTCCTGTTATGTTGAGTGAATAACATTCTCATTCCAACATGCTTGAGAATGGAGCAATTCAAAGATTCCAATGGTTTCTTGCCATCTGTACAGCTGCATATGTGTGAATCAATGGATTACTGCCTGTCTGTTCTATCTAACCACTGGGCCTGCCATCTGCTTTGGTCTTTACTTTAATTAAATTAATTTTCTGCAACTCCAAGATTAATTCGCTACACTAAACAGAGTAGGGAATGAGGCTGATGGGTATACAAGGCATGGACAGACATCAATATTCTTTAAACCTGTAAATCAGGCTTGGGCCTTTAGTTTCTCATAATGAATAATCTAATATACAGTGGACTGATGAGAGAGATCTCATAATCTGTCCTTAAACATTGTCCTCTGATTTTGAGGTTTTCAGATTGTCACCTTCATCTTCTGTGTTGTATATGCAACAGGTTCAGGGGCACAGAACATGTTACAGATGTCACTTTAGCAATTTTCTGGAGAAGAGATATTTGGAGTGTGGATCTGTTATTAGACATACCCAATCTAAAATGCATGGAAAAATCCCTTATTTATTATCTGTGACCCATGGAATAAATTGTCTTAGTAAGAACATTATCTGAATCACAGCTGTATTCTGAATAAGCTATAATATTAGTTAAATTATACTTGGCACATATGTGCCCTGCCTGTGCATGCTAGAAATCACTTTAATTTGAGTATTAATTATGAGCTGTGCAGGAGAACTACAGTCATATGTGTAATGGGTTTGCTCTGCTCTCAATCATGCTTATATGCTCAACACAAGCAGCAAAACACTGTCAAAATGTCTTGCCACCACTGAAGAGTCTGTGGACCATACATACAACTGATTGGATAAGATCACTTGTGTTTTAGTGTAATAAAGAGTCCAGAAGTTGAGACTCCTGGCTGGCTTAACTACTGAAGGTTCTAGACACAGGTTGGGTTATATGATCACTCACAGGTACAAGTCCAGGTGATTTCACTAAGCAACATCCTTGTTAGGATGCGTTGATTCAGGTTCTTACCTCCAGGAGAAACAGATGAAGGTGAAGGTGAAGAGAAATCAATGATACTGAAGCAGGGAAGTGACTGTTTTGGATTGATGTGAGATATTGACATACAGTATCTGTTCTGAAATCCGTGTGTGCATTCTCTTATACTTCCTACAGTAAAACACACAACACTAACACGTTGCAGTATAGGTGTTCTCTAAAGATCATACAGTACACAGCAAAGAAAAGTAGGGAATTAATCTAGTTTCAGCACTGCAGGACATGTTTGAAATTGTACATTTCTTGATCACCAGAGGGACCAACAAATGTGAAACTTAAGAGCTTCCATTCCATGCAAATTCTTTACTTTAACAGTACATAAATATTGTGATCTACAGACAAACTAGTGCCACTAAAAAATAGAATTCATGATAGGGGTCAAGAGGGACAATTTACAGAAGATGGGATGCCATATAGTTTAAGGAGGAAATCCAGTGAAAAAATAAATTTTGAACAAGCTATTCAGCCATGTTGTAAAAGAAAACACCCTGGTTTCTTTCAAGAAGGATCTAAATAAGATCATTGGATCACTTAGATGCTGAAAACAACACACAGTTAGACATGTTGGCTGGCCTTTTCTCTTTTGCATTTCTTATTCTCCTTTCTTATGTTCTAGAAATAGCAATTAAAGCCTATATACAGAAGAGCTAGGAAGATCGCTACTGGGACACTGTGTATCACGTTAAAAATATACAATGAAGCACTAAACCACTTCTGGAGAGGTTTTGCTTTCTGTGTTTCTTTCTATTAGTAGTATTAGTTTGGTATATTCACATCTGAGTTTTACCCATGGTTCCTGAAGAAACACAGAGGCAAGCTGTAAGGTGTCACATGGAGCAGCATTCAGCATTAGGCTTTGATTTCTGCAGGATGGGTTTGTTCCCAGGATCTGTGACATTCACTGTGCATTTACCACACTACTGAAGTATCACCACTTGCACTTTTGTAGTCCTAATGTGGCCATGGCACCTTCTGATTACTTGAACGTCACCCTGTCACAGTGTGCAATATTGGCACATTTCATATTTATACACAATGTATTTTTCCATGTGCTACTTACATATAATACTCACATCCTTGTGTTTCTCTGATAATTTACAATTCTGTACATAATGACAATTTGTGTGTGTTGCCCTTGCACAGTTTTTGAAGTGCTGCAGAAACAAATTGAAGTACAAAAGAATGTGGAAAAATACAGTACATACTGTATTCCTGTTTGGTTGTAGTAGAATGCATAATTCCAAACTGAAATTGATTTTCCAGTTGTGTAATACAGAGAGACTTTATCTGCACCTAGACAGATTAGAACAGCCATTCATCGATAAATCTAGTATGTGGCCAAGCTTTAAGTTGTCAACAATATTTAAGAGCTGCACAGCAAATATCAGGAGTGGTGCTTGGATCTCCTGGTGGTGAAAGCTCTTTATGCTGCAATTCCCCAAAGGCAATGAAATTATATTGGAAGTTGTCTCTAGGCTTTATCTCTGCAATGCAGCTGTCAGATGAGTAGTAAGGCAGAATAATCTGCTATTTAATGAGGTATCCATTGAACATTTACTATGCTACAATATAAAAAAATGTAAACTATCACAATTTGGAGGGTGTTATGAGCAAGTCATGTTTCTGTAGAGCCCCCAGATATGATTATCCATATTCTTATTTTATTTTAAAAGACACAGGGACTTAGGGCAACAAGCAAATCATTATACAGGAAAAGGTAAATGAAACAGATATGTATCTTTAAATGAAATTTAAAAATGTTTCATGTTGCTGAGTCTGTAACGGATTTGGACAGTGAGCACCACAGGCATGGTGCTGCACACAATTATGTGAAGCCTGGTCTTTGACAGATTAGGAAGGCCTGAATCAGCACATTTCAGATTAAGAATATATTCATGCCATAGACACCTCAAATACCTTAAGATTACTAGAAACTGGACCACACAGGGCTGTATTCAGGTACAAATTCATTTTAGTTAGGATACAGTTTGTAGAATTCTGGACACAAGAATCTGTGACACCCTCCTGGGTGGCCTTGTTTGAACTCTTTCTCTAATCTGATCTGACTAAAATAACAAAAAAGCACAGATTCTTTTAGCATCAGGAATGCCTCAGCACCATGCAGTCCCATTGTGACCACATTTTGCACTTTGCCTATTGCTCCAGCAGCAGCATCAATTTATTCCCATGAATCTCCAGCATTGTAGTGTTCATGGTAAACACGACTACTGTCACTGTCACTGGCCAGTAATATCACTGCATCTCAAACCAATCAAGCTTCTGTGTGATTCGATGGGTAGACGTGTGAGTCAATGTCCATATACGCATCCTCCCTGCCAGTCTACTTGCATGTTTGTTTGTGAGCTAATTGTCATCATGCCAGATATTGATCAGTTTTGCGAGACGAGCTTTATGTAATGTACCACATGACCCATACCGTGTGTGACTTTTAATCCCAGCTAATCAGAATCATGCTTGTAAAACACCAAAAACATATTGAATAAACCTTCTTTTATTTTCTGTTCAATCTTGAGCTATACACGTGAGTGTTTCATTTCAGGAAATGTAATGATAAAACAACAATTTGTATTTTCTCATTCAAAAAGGAACATTTTTTGATAGAGTGTTTTATAATACATTAGATCATAAAAGGATCAAAATTTACTAATTCATTTAAAATTACAGGAAAGCGTATACTTGTAAAATACTAAAGTCTCTTTAAATCCACATTCAGGCACATGGAAGTAGAATTAGACAGAACATATTGTTGTTGTTTTTTCACGCAAAACCAGTGCAATATTTCGGTACAGGTGCAGGACAAAATTACTAGAAAGGCATGTGTGGAGAACGTACTGTATGGTAACACCACAACTTTCTATCTGAAGGTTAAACAGGCCTGCAATTCTACACCTTCTCCTCCACCTTGAGTGTGCTTTTCATTGGTCTAAAATTGTTTCCCTCCCCTGGGGGGACAACAAATCACTGTACGCCTTTGCTCTTGATTCATAGAAAGTGTGCCAAGCAGTATATCTATTTCTGAATCCAACCCCTGCTGAGTCCAGGCCTTGGAGTGGCTGGGGACAGAATGTGCTTTTCTTTTTTTTGTGAATGTACATATGCATCCCCTATTCTCCCTGTTTTCTTTGCAATGACAAGACTAGCATCACCATAGCAACTGGCTGCTCTTTGATGTACCGGCAACACAGCAGTGTACTGTGAGCATTGAAGCAGTCTTGAGAAAGAGGAGAAACAGGATCTCTGCTTCAACCATTTTGCTGTCTAATGGGGGAGGCAGGCTGCTTTATGTCCTCTGTGTTACATGTAAGCAAACAAGGACAAGCCATAGAACTGGCTGGGAAAGACAGGTGAAAGTCAGAGTTTGGGTGTGTAGCTTGGAGCAAAAAGGAAATTGTAAGAATTGACTATGTGAGCTATTGAACCAGACATCAGGAAAACAGATGTTGTGTTTTCCTTATGATTATAATGTGTCTGAAAATAGTGCTTAACACATTGGGATTGTTAATAAGCAGTACATCCAGGGCTTTTTCTTCCTCACGCAATCAGCTCCATTGCTTTATACTCCATATGAAATTCCCTGGCAGAAATTGAAGTGAATCTTGCATCTCAAGGCTTTTCCTGTTCCCTGTAGCTGGATTAGGCTGCTGTAAGCCCAGTGTTTTTCCGGTGACCTCAATGCATTTTTTAACAGCACAAATTATTTATGAATGTGTTTTTTTATGTTATATATATAATTCTTGTCACATCAAATTATCTATGTAACTAAAAATAGGCATGGTTGAGGGGCCCCAGGTGTCACATCACATTAAAGTAGTGCTCAACAGGGTTTTTTCTGTGTTTGAGGCATGTGTCCAGGACAGCACTGCTCTCAGGTCACAGCGTCAACAAGTTTTAGATCATTGTGAATGAACTGCCATGTGATCTTAACCAAGCATGATTTCCCTTTAATGCCTTCTTTTAGAGAAGGCCCTGGCGTGTCTGTCTGTCTGTCTGTCAGTCATGCGATGGACTGGTGTCCCATCCAGGGTGTACCCTGCCTTGCACCTGTTGCTTGCTGGGATAGGCTCTGGCATCCCTTGAGACCCTATATTGGATGAAGCAGTTAGAAAACGGACTGATGGAACACTGAAAAGATCAAAGGTTATAAAGGTTATATTCCTTCTAAAAGAATGGTTATACAAGGCCATCACAGTTAGTGCTTCAAAAACTTAAAATAGAAAGAGATTAGCCTGACTGTTTTTAAATTCAGGGATTTGCAAACAGCAGTTATAGAGTTTACTTTGAGATTCATGTACGAAGAACGTTACATCCACATTCACTCTTGTTGGTTTATGGCCTAAGACTAAAATAGATCTGGGAGTCTTCACTTCAAGACCAAAGGTGTCAGGATGAATAAGAAAAACAAGAGCCTTGAAGACAACTCACTGTGACTGTATAATACAGGAGACAAATATCTCCCCAGACAACACCTGCTCAGCCTGCGAGAGAGAGAGTGCGGATCCTGCAGCGATCTTATCAGTCACCATCAGGTTCATGGAAAACGATAATTCTCAACCACGAGAGGCAGCCGCTGGATGAATGAGCATTGATCTTGCGACTGGAGACCGTTCAGTTTGCCTTTCCAGGCCACAAAATCTCCAATACAGCTCCAAACAAGCATCGGCCATAATTCATATTTGAAAGCAGATACAAATATGAAAAGAGCTGTGCTGTTCATTTAGTGCCTGCCAAACGGGTAAAAAACCTCTATGGATATTTCCTCATGTAATGTGCTTTTAAAGGCCTGTGGAAATGCAAGTGCTATCGATAAGACGTATTACGGTCAGCACTCTCTGGATTTTCTCTTTCTAATGAAAAAAGCCCTGAACCGCAGAAAGGATTGATAACGTGTGTGTAAGATGTGGTCAGACTCTGGGCTTGAACTTTGGTCATGGGGACACTTTCAAACTCTGGAGCTGCACTGCAGTATATTTAAACAGTGAAAGGTCAAGCCACGTCTGGCCTTATACACTCTTGAGAAAGCAGGGAACTGACGCCAACATAATGTAACAGACTCCTTGTATATAGTTGTACAATTTTCTGAAAATCGAAGAGCAGGATAAAGTACCTCAAGGCAGTCATTTCGTTTTACTCTGTTTGATGGTTTTCTTCCTCAATCTGAGCCAAAAACTTCACATTTTCTGACATCCACGTTTTGGTAAAATTCTGTCTGAAACAGAAACGTTTCTTTGTTTAGAGATCCATTTTGAGTGAGGTTGTGTACTGTTTACACTACCCACATCGGAGAACCAGGAACATTCATAGTGAGGTATTGTTACATCGGTTCCACAAGTCTGCCATAGTTTCACATTTCTTAGAAATATTTTTAAATTCATTCTTCAGATACCCAAATAACTTTTATTGTGTCATATAAATGTCTGCTGCGCTCGAAGGGTGATGTACCTTTAAAGGAATCCCTCCCCTATACTGACACCAAATCTTTTCTATAGGCAGATTCCTACGCTCTGATTAAGCTAATTATTCTGGAGGAAACATAGTTGATGTAAAGATAAAAATAAAGCTGAAAGGCAATGCACTGGCATACCTTATTCACATGACAAGTAAAGGATTATGCATGCTATCAGTATGATCACTCCTTTGCTTTAATGAAGCGCTTCAGTAGAATATCTGCAGTCTGTGTTCGACTGGATGGGAGCAGTCAGCAACCAGCTGACAGGGCCTATTTAAAGCCCTGATCGATGCCTGTGAAGAAATTATCACATAAAACAACTGATTAAAACAGACTTTTTTACCAAAAAAATCTCTGGAATAACATCCTGGCCAAAAAAACTGCACTGGCTAAAGGTATTATAGATCAAAAATCAATCATCCACAGTAAAAACCATAATTTCCTTATTGTCCTCTTCTGGCCTGTAGGCAGAGTAATGCCTTTGACATCAAATTGAAATAAACTGAAGTGTGACCTTTGCCATTGTTTGTAGTTAATTTAAGCTATATTTTATATTAGATAACATAACTAAAAATATTTCCATTTAAAAATAAGATTATTTGTCCAAAATGACTTGTAATGTTAATTTTAACTGTTGCATCATCGCTGTCTAGAGTGTAACTATTATATACATTACTTATAATTACTTATATACAGTATGCTATTATGGAGTTCAGTAGTATACTCACTCAGAGCTTCTTTAATGTTTGCCAGGTCACAGGCATGCTGAGGTGCACTGAAATCACTGGTGGTTCTGCCTTTAGGAATGTCAAAGGCACTGCTTAGGCATTTAGTTGCAGACGTGAAAACAGGCCCAGTGAAACTCATAATAAAGCTACTTATTCCAGCTGGAAGTGCCAATTATACCTCCTACTTCCACTGTCTGGATCGGATGCTCTTTTGGGCAATAAACGATCAGCATTAATTTCTCTATGCAATTTATTTGTTGTATTTTTATTTTCATTCAAAATTTGCATTGATGTAGCTGTAAAAATGGAAGTCAAAACATTGTTGTCTCGAGCATATTATGTATCGACTTCTTACTGTATTCTTGCAATTATCATTGATGGTAGTGATGTACTGTACACAGGGTCCTTTGGAAGTGCTATAAAATGTCTTATATGTACAGTAACCTCAGCAGACAGGCGTATGGATTGCTACAGGTAATTCTCAAACCTCTCACACCCTGAGTTCTTTCTAGAGTTATACAAAATGCATAGCATTACATAATTTATACAAAATGCTCATCATGTAATGCATCTTGTGGCACATTAATTACTGTTATGATCTGCAGTCTTGTGTAATTTGATGGGCCCCAAATTTCCATTAGTTAATTAAGCTAAATAAAAACTTGCCTCCTCTCGTTTGGAACACTTCCTACATTCCTATATTATTTTTTTAAAATATCTGCTTATTGCAATGCCTGGATGCTATGTAACTTATATGAATTCTTGTTCGTATATTTTAGTTTTTCTAAAAAATAAAACAGATGAAAACATAATAATTGCATGTGTTTTATTTGATAGTAATAACATCAGTCCATTTTCTAATTGTTTCATCCAGTATAGGGTCATGGGGGAGCTGGAGCCTATCCCCGCAAGCAACTGGCACAAGGCAGGATACACCCAGGACAGGACGCCTGTCCATCTCAGGGCTGACACAGACACAAGCATACACACACTCACATGAGGAAACCAAGGCAGGATACACCCTGGAGAGGACGCCTGTCCATCTCAGGGCTGACAAAGACACAGACAAGCATACACACACTCACATGAGGAAACCAAGGCAGGATACACCCTGGAGAGGACGCCTGTCCATCTCAGGGCTGACACAGACACAGACAAGCATACACACACTCACATGAGGAAACCCATATGAATATGAGGAGAACATATACAGTAAACTCCACCGGGTCCCAATGCTATGAGGAGGTAGGGCTAACCACTGCATCATCCTGCCACCTTCTATTAATAACATAAAACTGGAAAATGTAAATATGACACTTTTAACATCCTTGCACATGTACTACAGTAATATTAAGCTCCATCAAGTGAGGGGTATACCTCTGTTATGTTCTGTTCTGAACTGTGGGAAGCAAGGGGTGCATAATCTTATTAGAAACTAGAATATTTATCACTTATGTCTTTTGAAGTGAATGGGAGTATTCATAATTTGTTTTACTAATCCTTTGGGAACATGGGTATTAACACCATTCAGTGAGTAGAGACTCCAGGAAGTGCTCAGGATCCCTTTCAATCTGTGCTGTGGTTTGCTGATGTGGAGTAATTTTCCTTGGACTTCTGCTGCACCCGTTTCCAAAGATAGCTATCAGCTCAGATATAGGAGGTGAAGAGTTAACCTGGCATATGAAATAATTGTCATCACCTAGTTTTCAAATGAGGGGACTAAATTAGGCAGCTGCAATATATTTAATCTGCATGGTTGTGTTTCAGGATACACTAAATTCTGTCTGTCCATTTACAATCCAATAGGCAAGTGGTACTACGCTATTTTCGTCACATATATAGTACATTCTTGCAGAACATTAACACATTGTAAGCCTTAACATGGTTAAATAAACATATAACAATTTTTTATATAATATAAATTAATTTATATATATATAAGCATTTTTATTACAAAATATAATCATTAATGTTGGTATATATGTGTTTGGGATCTTTTAAAATCATGTCTCCTTTAAATATCCATCTTCTCTCTGACTAGCTTTCTGTTTTTCTTAAAATCAGAAATCTCTTCCTTATGCAACTAGGGTAGCCTGTAAAATATTTATTGTTTTATCCTTGTTCTTATTCTTTTTTATAGGGCTTCACCCAGGCAGCAGAGAACTGTTCATTTCTACTTGTGCAGACATATTGAGACTGATAGAGAATTGCAGGCCTAAGTACAAGTGTCCGATATCCACGCAAGGGTTATTCATTACTTTATTAAGTAAGATAACAATTATTTTCTTATAGTAAATTAACAAACACAAAATACTTAAGCTTTGACCAGCAAAAATTAAGCCTTGGCATCCTCTATCTTCAATTAGCACAAAACTGGATCAACCTAAGTGATGATTAGATTTAGATTATAACTCCTCACATTTTTCTGCTTCTTTAACAGTGTTGTCTGCTGTCACTGTACAGTACAGTTCATAACATTTTGCCTATTCTGTTTTGTAGTCTAGGACTGGGATGTCCCTTATAGTAAAAGTCCTAATCAAAAACCATCAAAGAGCATATTCTTTTTTGTTATAAATCTCTGAGGATTCTTAAATGGAGAAAAAGCATTTCTCTGAGCAAGAACGTGCCTCATGTTTTCATTTTATCTTGCACTCCTCCAGCTGGTAATTATTTTAAAAGCATCTTTTCAAACTTTCATTGAAGTGTTTCAAGTACATAGGTCACAAGCAAAGATGAGTTCTTTTCTCTGTGCGTGCTGGGCAGATACACCTCAAAGCAAGGTGGCCAGTGTAATTATGTACTTAGTCCTTGTCTGAGGGACACAGTGAATGATTAATACACATGAAAAGGCTTTGTTTACAAAAATGTATGACAAACCACATTTCAGAAACCTTTCCTTGCTTGCCTCTCACATCCTCACCAATGTTCACTGTTCAATGTTTCTTATTCCTTTAGGCTTTAGCAGCTGGTGAAAATGAAATTCTTCTGCAGTTTGTGGATCAAGTATAGCGTATTTGTGATAGAAGAGCTGGCTTTTTCATCAGACATAAAACATGTCAAAGGTTACAAAAAGCACATCTTGCTTATTTGCTGTTAGTGAGTTTTTTCTCAATGCGGTGTCTGTGTCTTTGGCTCTGAATGGCTCCTTTGGCTTCTGAACCTTTTGTATTGTTGTTGATCTTTCCTTACTGTACCTCTCACATCCTCACCAGTGTTCAGCGTTCAATGTTTCTTATTCTTATAAATGTTTTTAGACTTTAGCATTATATTACAAGAGGCTTCTGTTTGTTTGGAATGGTGACACAAAATTTAATTAAAATAAAGCATAACCAACTGTGGTGGCATGTCATTTTCCAGATTGTAACTTTGTGAATTTGTTGTAGTTATCAATAAGTAACCTTTAAAACGAGCAATCGAGTGCATTGACTTTTAATATCTTGGTTTTGGCCTCCAACAAATTATAGAATTAAAAACTCAAGATCAGCTCCGAAGGCACTTTAAGGACTAGTTCCTTCTCATCTCTTAACTTTCCTGAATCTGTCCTACACACTGCACTCCTGTCCGTTCCCAAATTAATATTGATATACAGTACTACACTGTGTCTGCTGCTATGCTTTGAGACTGTAGAATACTCTAACAAGGTCAATTAAAGACTTGGAATTAGAAACTGTGGTTAAAAAAAGAACACAGTCCTATTTCTGCTCTGTGTCACACAGTACTGTGGAAAAGAATGTATTATTATGACTTTTTTAATTTTCTGATGGTTCATTTTTCTGCAATGAGAAAGGTACAATGAGAAACAAACAGTTGTTTGTTATAATTGATCATGTACAGTAAAAAGCTGAAATCGTATATTCATCCTATCCCTTTTCTAGCAACAACAGCAATAATAATAATAATATTAAGCTCAGGAATCTTTTCCATTGGAGTTGGATACCAGAAGAACAGATAATTTCATTGTCAGATGTTTTTCATTTATTGACCTTGTTTTTTCGTAGTACTTTGTTGTTGTCAAATTTAATAGAAAAATGTTTAAAAAGCATGAGAATGTGTGCGTGCCAAATCTTGTAAGCAGAACAGATAGTTTTCTGGGCACATGCACGTCATTCCACTTTTTGATACTGGAACCTTAGCTACTGCTTCTTTTGAAGCCCAGAATAAAGAACACTTTTGTGCATCTCTGAAAGGTCAAACACTGTTGGTGCCATATAGAAAGATGTTAAATATTTATACACTGGTGTCTGTTTTCAGACATGCTTGTGAACACATCCTGTGTTATGTTTGCAAAATACTGTATGGTGTTGTTGTAATTTTGATGTATGTGTAAACCTGCCAAATATTCTGTCTTATCTTTATAAATATCTTACCTTTAAGCATATTTTGTAAAATGGGGCTTAATGACATCTGTTTTCTGACAGGGCTCAGAGCCCTTCATAAAGCACACAATATGGAAATTTAGGTTTCAAGACTGCAGATATGGTATCAAAAGATTTATAATTTCTGATTTTCTTGGAGGAGCACTGAACTGGTATAGAGAAGTGTTTGCCTGGAGCTGTGAGACCAATGACAAAACTACAGAATTATGATTGTCTCTAAAGAAGCTCTTGATTTCTTTTGACCACAGCTACAGTATGTACTAAGAGAAAATAGACTTGTTTGGCAAAAGGAGTGCAATATTTGTTGGAGTCTGAGATTGCTATAAATTAGGTATAAGGTATATATTGTCTTTAATTTAATAGGGATAACATGAAAAAAAACTTAGCAATTCGAAGTCACCATTGAAGGGTAAGGTTAAGTCTGCAAGTCTCAAGAACCATACCTTGAAATATTTTTTATAGTACTTCAAAGATTTGCTGCATTACAATTCATAAATTAACAGATTAACAGACATTTATAGCCTTCTGTCGATGCTGTGGCATCAACCGTACAGCCTTACTTGAAGCCTAAATTAGCTAAATCTCCAAAAAGATAACTGGAGGTTTTGAGACATGAATTGGAAGAAGCAGTTAGAAAATAGACAGAGGGGTGGCAGTAGGTTTAGGGTCCTTGTCATACTAGCAGGCAAAAGTATCAGTCACAGGTTTCCTCTTGGAGGTGCAACATGTTATTAGAGAGTAGAATGATATTATGAGTTAATATTTACCCTATTTATTTGCGTAAATGCTGAATATATTTTCTACATCAGATCTCAGCATCTGTATCTTGATCATCAGTGATCAATTTAGCTGGACTGCATAAATATAGAATATACAGCTTATTTAATAAGAGGCAGGACAAATGAAGCTTAATATGCAATGGATTATTACTTTTAAAATTACTGTAAATTAAGAAAGACAACTAACATATTTAAAAATGTACTTGTAGAGAATGTTGTACACCCTTTTACAAATAAGTAATCATTCTACTTTAAATCTTTAAATCTTGGTGCCCTAGCATTTGCAATTGTTTCCTGATTTTGTTTCAAAGGGGTTGAACCTCTGAAGAGGAATAATTCTCTTAATTCCTTAATTATGAAGATTCAAATAATATTAATAATCCTTATACTTATGTAGTCTGAACACTCTACTCAAAGCTTTCTTGAGGTTATGGGGACTCCCCTCCACCATCACCAATGTGTAGCCCCACCTGGGTGATGTGACAGCAGCCACAGTGCACCAGTACGCATCAGCTATCACACCAGCTCTCACTGGAGAGGAGAACAGAGTGATGAAGCCAGTTCATAGATCGGGATTATCAGGAGGCCATGATTGATAAAGGCCAAGGGACGTTTGTCCAGGACACTGGATTAACATCCATATCCTTTTTGAAAAACTCCCTAGGATTTTTTAATGACCAAAAAGAGTCAGGACCTTGGTTTTATGTCTCATCCAAAAGTATAGTGTCCCCATCACTATACTGGGGCATTAGGACCCACACAGACCGCAGGGTGAGCGCCCCTTACTGGTCCCAATGAAACCTCTTCAGCAGCAATCTTATCTTTCCCAGGAGGTCTCCCATCCAGGTGCTGGCCAGGCTCACACCTGCTGAGCTTTAGTGGGCTGCCAGTTGTGAGTTGCAATATAGTATAGCTGCTGGCTAGAGCTGCACTTGCTACAGATATCTTGAAATGATTTCATTTTACTTTATCTCTTACTGTGGTGAACTGTATTTAATTAAATAATTCAATGAACAGTGATTCGCATTTCTGCCTCACAGCATTTGGGGCGCTGTTTTCAGTTTCTGGTGCACTGTCTGCGTTGAATGGGATTTCTCCTGGTGCTCTGGTTTCCTCCCAAAGTCCCAAGACATACTGGCAGGTTAACTGGCTTCTGGGAATACTGGCTCTGGCCAGAGTGTGTGCCTGTCTGTGTTTGTGTCTGTGTGACTGCTCTGTGATGGACTGGTTTCCCATAAACTGTGTACCCAGCCTTGCGCCCACTGCTTGCCAGGATAGACTCCAGCCCTGTATAGGATAAAGATAGAAAATGGATGGATAGAGGTATAAGTTGTCTAACCTGGCTAAATTTAACATCCATCTTGATTTTCTGTTACACGTTTACCTGGAAATGTATTGGGAAATGTGAGATAGCAATTGCAGAAGTCAATGAGAATGTTTTAAGTAACATCTTTAGTCACAGAGTTCAGTTAGAGGGCATCTCTGTAGTATTTTCTGTTTTTTTTTTCATTTTTATGCACGTCAGTCCTCCTTCAGAAATCAAAGCAGCCACAATGACCTACTTGTCAATCTAAGTAGCATGTGCAGCTGTCCAGAAACCAAAGGCTTAAAGCATTTCTTGTAATTATACAAGGACTAAGTACTATAGTGTCAATGGAGATTGGTACATATAGTGAAATGTCACAGGCTTTTTCAAGGAGTCTGCAACAGAAAGCCTTTGCTACAATCTTATTCTGTTTCTCCCTCCTTCCCTGCAACTGAAGAAATACATTCACTGATGAAACTTAAGTAGTTCCCTTGTAACTTGTTTCTGCAGTAACTGTCATGCACTATTTTACATCGTAGCTGACTGAGACTTAGCTATGCGGTCTGTTTATATCTCCAACAGCCTGCTCCTGCTGTAGGATTACAGTAAATGGGCTGTGTACAGAAGAGACTGAAGTGGTTTTACAGAAAGCAGTCCCTGACGTTAACTGTTTTAGATTGCTCAACATACGCTGCCTTTGAATTTTCAGCATGCCAAATAGAGTTTCTAATGACAATTCAGGAGGGATGACAGCAACCAAGGTCATCCCTCAACTCTGCTATTCTAACTTGGAATTCTCCATGATGTCACTTCCTGAAACACTATGAACTCCATAGCAACCCTCTCTCTATCATTCACTTTCGTCTTTTTGCATCCTTCTTCCGCCCTGCCTTAATCTCCGCGTTGAGCCCCTTGGTTATCTCCTCTCTGTGTATGGAGGTCCTGACCTCCTCATCCTACAGCCAGGTGGTTGATCCTCAGTCAAGCAGGTTAGGCCACAGTTTATTATGCCCATTGTCTCAATAAACATTGCTAAATGTATTTTCCTTATTGGGTGACTGCTTGTGAATTGTAAACTGGCATCATCGCCGTGATTAAAACCACCAACCATGTGGTGCTTCTGTTTGCAAATATCACCTTTACCATGGAGACCCAAAGCACACATGTTTCGCCATGCATGTGTTGTCACACCTCTCAGGCTCAGATGATAACAAGATGTGAGAAGATGTGAGTTGGTAGAAGATGTGAGATCTAGTATTTTGTACAGGAATATTATAAAAGCTCATAATATTACACTCAGATGTGATCAGCTGACATTACATAAGGGATATTTAATATATGTTGCTTATTTCACAGAGGACATTGTCAAAACTATTACATTTTAGTTATCATAAACATTTAGTTACCAAATGCATACAAACTACTTCTATTTCGTATGCTAATTATATTCACATAGTTGAATCCACTGAGGGATTTTTTTATAGAAATCTGTAGGTCTGCTCATTGAAAGATATGTTTCTTTTCTTCATACTGTTAAACATCTAGCCTATAGGATTCCACTCAAGAGTGAAAAAATAGCTTCAAATAGCTTTGAATACTGAATTTACAAACTTTGCACTTGTGTTTTAGTTCACAGATATGTAACAGAGCTTTACTGGTGCCAAAAGACAAATGTGTTCCTGGAGCATATCTTCTTATTTGATTCCTATTTCTATCCCAGATTGGAATATGTAATTGCTCCGATTTCCTTCTGTATTTCTACACTTTGCAAAGGTCACTGGAAGTACTAATATATGTGTTATGACACCTCCTTTGCTGCTTACTTCTGCTCCTATCCTGATGTACAGATGTCACTCTGTGCATAAACCTCTGCTCAATGAGTCATTAAATGCACATGGATTGAGCGCCTTTAAATGAAATAAAATGTAATACTTAAAACAAAACTCTTTGTTTAAAATGATTAGCTCCATGGAGTGATTGAGGTTTGGCTAGAGAACCTGCCTCATTGCATGAAACGGCTAGAGAAATTGAGGTTGGCCAAAGATTACACAGACGATGCCAGAGGGAAAGACTGATTTCTTAGTTACAGTTTATAGATCCGGTATTGTAGATAGTTCGGGGAATCAGATGCTTGTCCTCCCTTTGAACCGTTGCTGTGAACTTCCATTTGCAGTACAAAAGCAAAACTCTCGAAATGTGAGGAAAAACATAAGCTCTCCTAACCCCATTGTACAATCACCTTGCCTTCTGCCTCACTGCTGTTTATTGTATAACAATGCAGTGGAGGGAATGAGTTACACTCCCAGGTTTTGTATCAGCTTACAAGACCACAGATCTGACATTCTCGCCAAATTCAAAGTCACTTTGTCATGGTTAAAAAAAGAAATCTGCACAGAGATCCATCTAAGGTTTCAAAAAGTACACTACCAGCCCGATACCCGAAAAGGCAGTCTGATGATGCGAAGGATAATTCTATTTTTTTTTCTTTTTTGGAAAGGAATCACCCATTATTTTTCTCTTTCATGCCCACTGAGGACCTGTGCTCACACTCCTCTGACATGCCCACCTGTCCAGAGCCATTCTTCAGTTGTTGGGGGGCTAGTCCTTTCCTGATTGGAGGAGCAGTGCATCCCTCATTGCCATCACCTCAAGCTTGCAGTGCCCAGCAGGTCCCAGTAGCCCCTGTTCTGCTGAAAGTTTGAGCATTTTGAGGAAATCCCAGACTGAAGCCCACTGGTCATGCATGTTGAGCAAGCACCTTGACTGATTTAGTCATAGAATCATCACTGTGATCATCATCATAGAATCATCATAGTTCTTAAACAGCGATTGCAAGGTTGAGATCAGTACTGTGTGCACAGTTGATTTTATTTGATATTATTAGTATTTACCTCCACAATAATGCAGATGGCTTTAGATACACGAAACATTTCTAGCCATTGTTCCATGATAGAATTTAGACTGATTTTTTCAGGCATGCACTCTTTCCGTGTGTCTGCTCCGATACATTACAGGGGAGCAATTGCCCAATCTGTTAAAACATTGAAACCTCAAGGCATTCAGGAGCTTCTGCATAGCAATACAAGCATGCACAGTAATTCCACACCGATTATTTAAAAGCCTAAGGTGATTTCCAGGCAATATCACTGTGAATTTCACATTGGTTATCTTACATTACACATGATTGGTTTTCTTAATAGTTGGTTGTGATAAAATGTGAAGTGGTTGCTCAGATCTAATGGATAGGCTCTGCATGGTTGCATCAATACAGTCTGACAGTATAAATCAAGTACTAGCTTTAAGGTGCTTTTGGACTGCAGAAGATTGCTTTACCCCCTGCAAAAACCAGCGAGTTTAACTCACGTATGACTATGACTAGGCAACTGTGACAGAGAAACATTACACAGAAATGCCTTTAACTATAATATTGGAGGTCCTGATATTAAAGTAGTAATATAAAAAACATGCTTTTAATATACATTTACTTTATGGGTTTAATTTACTTTAATATAAAAGTAAATTCAACATTGTGTACCTTTTCAAGAGTAGGCTACTATGTAGGCATATAGTAGACCTACATGTTTATAAGATAAAGGCAACCCATAACCACTCTTAACCCTCCTATCATATATTGTGAAAATTATATTTTCTACAACCGATCAGCAAATAGTCTATGTTGTTGAACTGTAATGTCATAAGCAAACAAAATCCCAGCCCCTAAATATTGTGTTACAAACTTTGTGTTTTATAACACCTTTGGAAATTTCATTTTATAACCATAGTCCATTAGTCATGTGAAAAAGCAAAAGAAAATTGTGATATTTTTCGGGTTTTACAGACATGATGTGTAATATTAAAGTATAGCTCCTTATCTTGTAAGCGTTACTAGAAGACTAAGGAATCTGGATCTAGAATAAGAGCAGGCATTCTTCAATACCCTGTAACGTCCACAAGGGCTCTTTCTACAGAGGGGAACCATTTAGTAGTCCTTCATCCAGCTACAATGGGGTAAGACTACTTTGTTTTTACCTACAGTATATGTTGCTTGAACATACATTGCAATAAGTGGTACAATGTGAAATGTATTATAGATATTCTCTTCCTCTAGAATGTCTGGTATGTTACACACAAAGGTTAAAGGATTGACTGGGTTACTGACATATTCACCAGTCAAATGACAAGTTACTTGATAAAAAGGCTTAAAGAGGCCCACTTAAGTTAAAGCTCCCCTGTGTGACAGTGGAGCACTGCCCCCACGGCACTCCCTACCCCACGGCCTGTGGGAATGTGCAGCTACAGCGCCTGAGGCTCATCGGGTTTGTTATTCAAGATCCCCACGAGATCGCAGATGGGGTTCAAGCTACTAAATTATTCTTTTTCCCTTCAGTGGAAAGACTCTTCCTTACGATGCGACTACCCACCAGCACACCGCTCGCTCCCTGGCTAAGGAAAAGAAGCGCTCTGCCGTGCTCAGGCCGTCCACACAAACCCACACTATTACATGTGGTGCCAGTTGACTTTGTCAATGGCCTTGAGGATTTTAATACTTGTATCAGGTCCTCTTTGTAGTCTTTTCTCACAATAGGTTCGGTTCTTTCAGCCAGTCAGTGCAGGACATTTGCTTAAGCTCTGGAGTGTATCTGACTGCTCTGTTCTGGGCTGATTCCAGGGCAGGAATATCTTTTGTATAATGTGGTGACCACAATTTCACACATCACACATCTTCTAAATGAGGCCTTACTAGTGTGTCAAACAATTTTAGCATAACAGAATGAAATCCCTTGTTTTAAAATCTACATTTTAGCTGTATATCCTAACATTTTGTCATTGTATTGCTTCTTCACATTGTCTGCAGGATGCAAATGTGTCCAAATAAACAAGTCCTTTTCATAAGTACTCTCTTCAACCTCAATGTTTCCCCATTTTGTATTTATAGTTTCACATGCAAAGCCCTGCAATGTTTCAGCTTAATGTGACAGACGCTTGGCAAGTCTTGAATTTTGTCACGATCTTTTCGAATTTCATTTGCCGATTCTACAGTGTTTGCTGATCCTCCTTTTCTGTGTCTTCGGCTGGAAAAATAACAGACAGGGAAACAGACTTCAGAGGTGGGCTGAGAAAGATCATCTCACTACAGATAAAACGAATATCCAGGAACAAGAATGTACTCAAACACTGTCAACAATCCTTAGACACCAACATAAACCACAGACATACTGTAGAGAGCTCAGACAGGCAAGAAAGAAGCAAATATAGTGCATCAGTGTATAACAGAAGTGCACTCATAACCACACATGCCACAATGCTGCTCTCCTTTGCGTATAAGTCAGTTCAGTAGGATTAGTGTGATGTCTGCCAGGTCTGGGTCACCCTATAGCTTGTGTCCTCCATCTGGCAGTTCTGTGAGCAGTGAGCGCAATGTGGCTGGATTGCTGCATCACCTTGTAAGGTCAAAAACATGACAGTGTGACAACGGAGTTCTTAAATCACGCATTTACTCTGCTGTTCAAAACTTGGGAAGAGAAAAACATGTACAGAGATGCTGGAAAGAACAAAAATATTGTTCATTTTCTTCTTTTTAATCCCTAGATTTATTAGTACAGTACATATTATTGTGCCCCCTGAGCACATTAGCCTCTCTTCTTTTAGAATGCATTTACTGACATTCTATGAAAAATGTTCAAGTGTGTATTGAAAACTATGCCAACATGCTAGCTGCATCAGCATGCATAGGCTACAAAGGAAGAAGAAGGCTGAAGAAAGTTCCACAGCTGAAACATTGTGTTTGTTTGCCTTTCAGCATGGAATGAACCTTTACCTAATTCTATGAAAGATGTCTGTTTTTAGCCTTGTAGCCTGATCTTGTTAGGTCTCAGAAACCTACCTGGGCTGGGCCTGGTCAGTACTAGGATAGGAGACCCAGGACTAAAACCAAGTTTACAAACCTGTGCCTCAGTATGGGACAAGGGCAAAAGCTGAAAATTTGATCAGTGATGCAGTACTACATACTGTACGTCTAAAGCTTGTCATCAATGATCTGAGCAGATGTTGTTCATAGATTTGTTCAATTTGCTTGTAATATGAAAGCAGTTTAGAGGAAAGGAGTTTATAAATACTGTAGCAGCAACACATTGTATTATACTGGAGACAGAAGTGCACATTATAAACATCAACAGGCTGTATTCGGCAAAATATCCTGTCATGTTGCTGATGCTGTAAACAAGTTTGACTTTTTTCTGTGATTTAGTCATTATTAGCACCCAAGTACATAATACAGGGTAAATGACCTCCATTTATTTCCAGTTATCTTTATGTTATTGTGTTTAATTCTTGTTCCTGTCCTCGTTTTGATTCTTCATTCCACTGAGTGATTAAAGGAAACTGCATTGCTGCAGTCTCCTACTTTGTGTTCTGCATTTTGCATGTATAGCTGTCTGCAGTGTTTTTTTCCGATCCACTCCTGCTTGCCCAGGTTGTTGATCCAGACAATACAAAATAATGCATTTCAAAGTTTGTGTTGTTCTGCATTGAGTAATAAAGCATTTATGTGTCCTGATTTAGGAAAATCTGAGGGGAAGTGTAAGCTTTTTCAACTAAGTAAAGGACTGCATATTTAAAAAATAAAAATAAGGCCTCAAGGGGCCTCAATTAACCAATTAACAATCAATTAAGTAATTAAAATAAGAATAGGAGCAATTGCATTGAATGGAAGAGCCAAGCTGTCTGCAGCTGCACAACTGTCATTGAAGCACAGAGCCAGGTAAGGCCATGGAGTCAGCTGTCTGTGGGATTAGGTCCCTGGCCTGTGTCCAAGAAGTTAAGACAGGATGATAAATGTCAGGGGAAATGAGATGCATCATGTCACCCTCCGGGGCTACTTGGATACTTGGAAGCACCGTCTGTGATGTAGAAGCCAAATATAGAGCTTGGTTAGTATACTGTAGGTGTCATGGCCCATGGTCATGGTATGTTTGGCTTAGGGAAGGTACATAGCTGGAATTGAATTGAAAAAATGACACTTTTTGTACAAATTCACAAAAACTGACTTTTAGTTTGCTGACATGTTTGTCTAAAGTGCCTTATATTTGCACCTACCGTATGTATTCAGTTGGGAATTTCAGGTGAAATACATTGTTCAGGAGTGCTACAGCATTGTCCCACCACAGACTCAAACCCACAACCTTCCAGTTACTGCTGCAGACAAGTTACCAGGCCACACTTTCACCTGCTGAGTTAACCAGCCCCACGTTTTGTGTGCTGTAAGGTTCATTACACTTTGCATTTTGTTATGCTCTCTCTTTAGTTACTGTGGAACATAACTAAATGAAATGACAAAGTTAAACCAAACTGTAAGTGTTGTTACCTACAGTATACAATGATATCTTGTCAACATAAATGTGCTTATGTCTCTTTTGACGACAATTTTCTTCATGCAGACAAGTCAAATTCAATATTTCTTATTACTGTGATTGGAATTTAGGTTAGTAGTAACACCAGTATCATAGTAGCCTTTACAACAATCTAAGTACAGCTATGGGCTTGTTAGCAATCAGTTTCTCCAGTCAATCACTGTATAACAAAAATGCAGAGATAAATCTCACAACTGTGGCAGTCTAATGGTGATTTCTCACAACACAATCATAACAATATCTGCCATTAGGAACTGCTAGCAATTTATTGCCAACATGTACTTGTAACTTGTAATTTTACTGTATTGCTCAAAATATATGGTACAGTAGATTAACAGCAGATTTGTCCTCCTTACTAACAGTGAGCAATTTGAAAACACAGATACTTTAAATAATGATTAGACCTTATATCGTCAATAACCTCTCTAACTTCCTCTGCAAAACTGCCGTCAACAGTATTGTGTTTCACTAGGCAATCCGCCTGCTAGCCTGTACTGGCAAGAGTGAACCCAGGCTCTCACAACTTTCCCAGTCTGGCTCATCTGATTAATGCCAGCTCGGAGACAGTACTACCATTGATTTGTTCTGCTCCTCAGAATTCATCAGTACTCTTTTGCTACGTTCAGCTGCCAAAACAGTTGAGAAAATTGTATTTTTCCATTTAACAATATTTTGGAAACTTTCAAATCATCAGTTTATAAATACTACCCATCTTGGAGGACAGGCATAGTGCTCATGAAGCAGTGTGGGTCCTTTTGCTTGCTCAATATTGCTATAGTGCTTAACACGGCAGGGAAACAATTGTAAATCTCAAATTTATTGAATGCTCCTTTCCTAACCCCAGGACACTGTATATAGCGATAAACAAAGACAAAAAGTACAATTAAAAGTAGAAAAAATATTAGAAAGAACATACAAGTACACACAGATAAAATGTAGGGCAATCAGACATTGACCCTGGTAAAAAGGTGAGTTTTGAGTTTGCAGAATTTGTCTCTCAGAGTCAGAGGAAAGGATTTCCATGACAAAGGAGCAGCGACAGGACAGACAGTCCCAACAGATGAGAGATTCAGTCCTAGGAACATTGAGCAAAGGACCAGCCTCCACTGACCAAGTCTATGGGAGGAAGAATAAACCTGGAGGAGTACAGAGATGTAAGATGGAGCCAGATTATTTAGAGCCTTGAAAATATAACAAGATCTTATACTGAGCATGTGACAGGTGTGCAGGAATAACTCAGAAAGCAAGATCTAAAAGCTGAAATGTCCAGTGCTGATGGCCATTGGTTGCAACAATGCAGAGTCTCAAAACAGACAGGTGGCTGAAGTGTATATATTAATGAATTTAAGGAAAAAAGCTGTTTTGGGCATCTTAAAGTCTCATATTTTTTAAGTTATTGTTTGTAATAGTTGCATGAAATATACATTTACAAGTTCTTGTTTTCAGACATACATGTATAAGGTTCGTTGTAGACCTGATACAAGAACTGATATTGTAATAAAATATACTGTATCTACCCTTTAAAGTTCAATGTTATTGGCAACATTTGACTGTAGTTATCAGTTATTTACTTTATCAATTAAATGGAATAATGTTTACGTACAATAATCATCCCTTTACTTGATTTGTTCTATGGTTTTGTCCCTGAAATTGTCTAATGCTCTGGCTTTACTTTTTTTTAATTTGGAGAGATGATTATTAAAACTGTGTGAGTTTTCAAGGATAAATTTAATTTGCAGGGTCCAAACGCATCAGTGTGGTGCTATTAATTTTCAGCGCCTAGACAAAAGATCACACATTATTAAGTACTCTGATGTGTCAGATAGTTAAGATGTTTAAAATAATAGCTTAAAAACACTGTAGATTAAAAAGTTCATATTTGATTATGTGCATCTTCAAATATAAGCATTGGGAAGCTATAAGCAAAGGGGCTACTGTATAAACAGACTGGGTGAAGTACAGTAGTGCTATTCTTCAAATCATTTTTAAACCAAAGGTTATTATTCAGATTAAATCCTTAACACAGTTCTGTTACCCAGTTTCAATCTTCTCTAAACCCACACAGCCACCTACTGTGTGTGACCTAAAGTCATTCCATTAGTGGAATATCACACTGAACAATCTGTTTATTATTTCTCAGACCAAGGAAAACAAGTTTTCTGAGCACAATGATGTTAAACTGGAAACGGCTGTTGCTTATAGACCTCATAAAAATCAACATTTTTCAGAGAATACTTAATATCTACATGTCTGTGAAAGCGTGCAGTAAGTATATCCAAATGCAAGAGCCTCGGACACAATCAGGAGTAAAAATTTGTGTTATCAGCATCAACAACTTTCTGCTACTATGACAACTGCATATTGTGTGTAATAAATGTAAACTGTATATGAGCAACTAATATGAAGTGTTGTAGAAGTGATCACATTTCCTAATCAGTCCTCTCCACACATCAGTAAAGCTAAAAGGTTACATTTTGTCAAAGAAAATATTATCAAGGATAGATTTAATAATATACTGATGGAAAAAAGAAACAACACCTCTTCTTCCACACTCTGGCCCTCCCGTCTGCGTGGAACAGGCTGAAGAGTGACTCATCCCTGAAGAGGACCTGATGCCACTGCTGACAAGTCCATCGCAGCCTCTGTCTGGCCCAAGTTCATCTGGTGTGACATCTAGGAGGTGTGAGCAGAGGGCCTCTGACAGGTGTCCCGTCCCGTCCCGTCCCGTCCCGTCCCGTCCCGTCCCGTCCCTGATGCAGGCATTGTGTCTGCCGCCAGTTTCAGCAGCAGTACGGGTGGCAGATCTGAAACTCTCTCAGATTTTTAAAGGCTACCTGATCAGGCATTGTTCCACCTGGACCTCGTTGGGTAAAAGTGCACCTAACGAGCTTTTGTGTGATTGGGAAGTTGCAATGCCTCACTGCACAAGCTGTATTGCTGGTCAGAGGGCTTAAAACAAATTGACAACTTTTTGTGAAAGTACATAAGCTAGAACTATAGTATTTTCATTCCAGAAAATGTTGTTTCTTTTTTCCATCAGTATGTAATATGTAATATAAAGATATATCAGATTAAATGTTAGCTTAGAAGAAAATAGCTAAACAAGATGGTTAGTAAAAGATCAAAATTATGATGGAATTGTGTTTCAGTATAAAGATAGAAAATCATTGTGTAAAAAGTGCAGAAGAAAAGTAAAATGCCTAAGATGTTCGAATAGCAGTGTTTTTGTATTTATAAAGTACATGTATTCTCCAGGGATTGTTTGGCACATTCATGTAATCACTATGTTAAGAGAAGTAGATGTTTGTGCATTTTCTTTGAATGTTTAATACGTTTGAGAGTTCCATTTACATACATGACCAAGTTGCTGTCCAGGCAGCCTTCTTGTTTTAAAAAAAAGATGCCATTTTAGCTGTGGTTGACAGATTTTCGTGCTTATGCTAAATTTGAGTACAATTCCCCAATTAAACCAGATAAAGGCCTAAAGGAGAGAATTTTTCCAGACAAGAGAAGAAACCCACTTTGCACTATAAGATATCACAAAAGTCTAAAAAAAGATTAAAAACCAGCAACTCTCAACCAAATTCAGTCTAGAGGATATGTGCTATTGGTTATTTCGGTAGTTTAGTTAAATTGTAATGATGAAACGAGCCGACAAATCTAAAGAGATAGGGTACTTAATACTTTGGCTTTAACTCGCCTCATTGAGGAAATGTCAGTGCCGGAGATCAACACTGTCAAGTCCCCCCTCATGAGGGATGACCCAGGGAGAAAATGCTGGAAAAAATTTAAACAATGTAGCAAATATCCCACATTATACAGTACTTTGTAATTGTGTAGTTTTGTTACCTGCCGTTTCTCCTTCAATGGACTTTTATTCCTTATTTTTCTGCTATAACAATATTTTGGGCCTTCAATATGTTTTGTCGTGTAATACAGACTGGTATTAAAAATCAGCTCCAGATTCATTTTTTTCTGCATGAAGTGGTGATTCTGATTTACTCTGCAAAACCTTTTCAATGCTTGGGTTTACTTGGTCTGGTGTTGCAAACCAGTTCTAATCTGCCCAAAAACTGATTTTTTACATTGTATTAGAATGTGCTTGAATCAGATTTTTGGCTCTCTTGTGTAATCTTATGGAATCAATAAAGGATACTTATATCAAGGGTACAGTACTATTCAGGGATCACACAGAGTAAAAAAATGAACTAGAATGTTTAATAGATTATATACTATAGTATTTTATTATGATGCATTTACTGTAAATCCACAACTTAGTACAAGCAAACAAAATTTGAACTGCGCAATAACTGAGCGGTAAAATATTTAGACACTTTTTTTAAATTATAAGAATTTAAAAATTTAAGTAATAAACTACTGTATTTATAATTCAACAAGATGGATACAGTAGGGTAATTATACCATCAAATATAAAGAGCTGTACAGTATATGAAATCACATTTTCATAGGCACAAAAAGGACAAATTTGTTCAGAAGGCGCTATCCCACAGTCTATCAAGAACTTAATTCCTCCTTTTGAAAAATGTGATGCTGTGTGTTATTGCTTGGTTGGTACTGTTGTGTAATGCCGTTTCCTCAAAAATACAAGTATAAATACCCAGTGCATGCTGTATATAAACAAATGCAAAAAGCAACTTAGAAAGAACTGTATACACTGTTTAAAGTTCAGATCTGATTAGAATTACTTTTTTTTTGTCTCAGTGAACAAAAGAATAACACTGAAGAAAAAAAAAGCCTAGCTCATCCTTCTGGTTCAGCTTTTGGATTTTCCTTTGATGGAGTGCCTGTTGCAAATGTCTGCCAACTGCCCAGGCTTTTTAAAACCTGGGATTCATCCAGACAGCTAATCAATTGTATAGCTGGCCCTATTATTCTATTGACCTTGCAGTGAGGCTGAGAGTGTCATAGGATAATAATGCATCAAATCACCATCATTTGGACGGAATTTAATTTTAGCTCATTGTTAAATCATTCCAAAACAGGCTAATCATCGGTATAAAACAGACTGACCTGCCAGATGTAGATTTTCAAGGAATAAACACAAATGAGAAAGAACTTTTTATCCATGACCAGGTCTTTCGGATTTCCATGCTTGTAAAAGTTCTACGCCACTTTCAGAATTACAATTCTTACATCTTGTCTTCCAGGGAAACTGTGAAACAGTTTTATAAGTGCGCAACTCGTATCTCAGAGCAATGTTTGAAACAATACCAAGCTCAGCTTGTATTTTCTAGCACTGTCAAATCCTTTAAGTACTTTCTTTTCTCATCAAGAAATACATAAAAATGAGAGGTTTTTATCTGTGAATAGTCTATAAAACAAAACTCTGCATTGGATACCTTATATGATAGTACTGGTTTCACAACCTACTCTTATGTTGTACAAGATGTTATACATATAAAAAGCCATTAACTACACAGATTTATAATATGACAAGATGCCACAAAAATACTTTTGACAATACTTAAGATACTTTGCAATTTTTCCTGGTGCAACTGTCACTTTCTCAAAGGCTACTGAATTCAGGATGCATTATCCATTTTAACTGTGAAACTAGGAATGTATTATGGTACAGCATGGGCCCTGTTTCTTAAATAAACACTACATCAATCAGCTTATACAGTACATAGTTGTTAAGGTAAAAACTTTAATAGTAAACACAGTTTTATTATTAGAGCAAGGGCTCATGCCCTACTTTCTATTTCATGGTACTTAGTCCTTCCACTGTTCATGGTTGTCACGCTTTTGTCAGATCAGCATGTGTCCAGCGTGTGTTGTGCTGCCAGAATTATGACAAGTTGGGATGAGCCCATAGTTAGTGAGGTCCTGCAGGTTGATCAGTGTAGCTCCTTTGAATCATGTCATCGTGCACTACACGTAGCGAATGAATTCGCTGACCTTCCCCATTTTTCTTGCTGCTTTCAACAAAGTCACAATTTGTTGAAATTATCATGTAATTACAGGCAAACCTGACAGAAAAAGACTAGATGGGGATTAATTGCCTGTGGTCCTCAAAGGCCATTTATTAAAGGAGACAAAAGAGCATAATACATTCTACCAGGGGCAGATGAGCAAATTAACAACTGTCTCTACTAACTGACAGCGCCACCTTTGTTTAAATTATTACTGATGTTTTAATTCTATCAAGGTAACTTTAAGGTAAATATAAAAGGCTCATATGTAAGAAATTTATAAAGAAGCAAACTGTGAAAGCATGGAAAGCATAGCTCATCTACTGCTGAAATTTGAACACTGTCTTTCAAGCACATCCGTGCAATACACTGCCTTCTTACACAGTGCTGAAATCTGCCTCATTAAAAGATGAACATCCCAGGAGAGGGGAATTCAAGGCTATTGCCATTTCTAGGGGATTACATCACTGTAATGGGACTAAGAACTAAATGACACTCCCGCTCCTAAATTATATATTTTAATATTGCTGTGGCATGTATTGGATTTGAAGCATGTCAAAGAAAACGTGTCGAAATGTCTTTGGAAAGGAATTGAAACTGATGTGAAACATTATGACTTTTGGATTTAATATATGAATTGACGTATAGATTAAGCTGTTCAGGGAATGTAGCTTTTATATTTTTACCTGCACTTGAATTGGTAGATTCAGTTCAACTGTGGTGGATTGCAATACTACAAGTCACATGTTGGTTACATTTAGAATGTCATGAATCATTTGAATTATCCTGGTTGATAAATACGGCTTGGTGCTATTGAAATTCTGCAGTGGTACACAATCATATCGCCCACAGACTTTCCTTTCTGCCAGCGGTTCATGATTAATTACACCTATTGTGCTAAAGGGGGTAATTTTGAACAATTTCTAAATACTGTACATCTACACACCCGTCTCAAGAACTATAAACTCGTCAAAGAGCCATTTTCAGTGAAGCCACAAAGCTTGAGAATAAACAAGTGCTGGATTTGAACATCTTTGGTGCATTTCACTGAAACACTGTCTCTTCCTGCCATATCTCATAGCACTATGGATTAATTTTTTTTGGTGATATGCATTAGAATATTTATAAATCCTAAACAGCCCCAAACACTGTGAATGTAAAGTGCAGCAATGGGCAGTGCATTTAATCCTTGTAAAATCCTTGTGACATCAAAAAAAAATTAGCAACCCTTATCAGAATTAGATGACAATCATAGCTGTCATCTTGTCTTTTATGTGTTTTTTAACTACTTCTTTTGTCTCAGTGCTTCAGGCTTTTGGGTAATGTTTTAAATGGCCACTGTCCACCACAGGAATCTTTTCTCATAGCAGTAAGATAGAACTTAGAAAAGTGCTCCTGTAAGTCAGAGGCACTGATTCTTCAAAAATATGAAATCTGTAGAAATTGGAGCAAAGAAGTCAGCAGAGAGCAAGGACACAGGTAGCTCCAGGCGTGGTTTGCACACAAGTGGATGTCAGTACAGCTGTGCCCTGCCATTTATTAACAGCCATTCCATCTCAGGCCCAGAAACCATATTTAGAACGTCACAGTTTTTCATGAATGAGTCGCCCTGTGCTTTTGCTTGTTCTCAAGAACATGCATATAAAGCAGGTTGTGGATATGGGTTAAGGATTTTCCACTTCCAGCAGGGGAATTCCAGAATTTGACTTAAAGCAGCCGAGTACTGATTTGCCCCGAGTGACACATTTTGCCAGAGGTGTTTGATTTTCTTGATTCTACAAGGTTTTTAGTCTCGTTACAACATGTTTTCAAGATGTCAGCTGTTGTTTGGGCCTGCAAAGTGATGTCCCTCTGGCTTCACTCACAGGTGCTACAGACAAACCTTACTGCAGACCTTAGTGCTGCGAAAGCACCTGTATCACTGGTATTTCTCCATCAGCCACACTGCAGTCTCAAGGATACGCTTCTACTGTGTGAAAACAAACCTGCTGTATGCATTATAAGTGATTATATTGAATCTTCAGAAGTTTGAGGACATTTCCTGAACAAAGAATGGAAAAGGGTGAATGTCTGTCTGATCTGCAAGGGGTGTGCAAAAATGTGTTATTTTATACAAGGACATAATACCCAGTGATCCTTAGTATACAGCATCTTTGTGCTGTTTTCAAGGAGAGAAAGTGTGTACCTTCTCATTGTTTCATGACATACGCTTGTTCGCTGTTATGGGGTCACTCTGACTTTCTGTGCAGCAAAAAGGTGCAGTGGTTAGCACTTACAGTACAGGATTAGTAGTAGTAGTAGTAGTAGTAGTAGTAGTAGTAGTATTAAAAGTGTCTTTCCAAACCCAAGGATTCTGTGCAGAGTGATAAATAATATCACTGGTATTAGCCACACTGCAGTCTCAAGAATACGCTTCTACTGTGTGAAAACAAACCTGCTGTATGCATTATCAGTGATTGTATTGAATTTTCAGAAGTTTGAGGACATTTCATGAACAAAGAATGGAAAAGGGTGAATGCATATCTAAATTGCAAGGGGTGTGCAGATCTGCACAGGTTCTCTGCAAAGTGATAAATAAAAAGACAAAAAAGTACAATAAAAGGTAAAAGAAAAAATAAAAAAGAGCATATACAGTATGTTTCAGAGTCGGAGGAAGGGTTTTCCATAACACTGAAGCAGCGACAGAAAAGGCACAGTCAGTTCTAGAGTTAGTCCTGGATACAGCTAGCAAAGGACCAACATCAACTTACTGGAGCCTACAGGAGGGTGTATAAACATGGAAGAGTTCATAGTTGCATGATGGAGCCAGATTATTTATAGCCTAGAAAGTCAGTAACAAGATCTTGTATTGAATATGTAACTTTATAGGCAAGCAATGTAGAGACTTAAGTGTAGGAGTGATGTGCAGCCAAGGTCTGGTGTGAGTTAGTAAACTAGCTGCAGAGTTTTGAAGATATTGCAACTTGTTGAGAAGAGTAAAGAGTAGGAGAAATCAATCCTTATTGATGTTAAAAATGCATGAATCAGGCACTCAGCATCGGACATTGATTGAAATTGCCTAATGCAGGCAATATTTCTAAGGTGAAAAAAAGATATCTTAAATGTTTTTGAGGGCTGTAAAAAATTGCGTGATAAAAAAGATTGCAAAAATGATTCAATGATAATGTGCAATAATAATAATTTATTCTGTAACACTGTGGCATCTTGATGACTTCAAACTGTTGAAGCTCTTTCAGATTTGCCATGTCACAACCATGGTTAGGTAGGATTTTAAACACTGTTAACAACATGTTTAGGCCCCACGTTTTTAAATTATAACATGTTATTGAAAATGTGGATGTTTCTGCCGTTCCCAATCCAGGATAATTGTATTTTTGGCAGGAAAGATTAAATAAAAGTCTTTAAAGATCACAATAGGGTCATCTGGGACTGATGGAGTTTGAGGTGAAAGTTCAGGTGAAGGTCAAGCCGCTCTCCTGTATGTAACTACTATACATCCCATTATCCCTCCACCCCATCATCCACTGCTGCAGCTCCCTGACTCTTCCTCGTGAAGGGGGATTCCTGCAGGTTTTCCTCAGCTTTTTCCTCAGCCAGGCAAAGTTAAAGCAGTGACCAAAGCCTCAATAACTAGGTTTTGGCCCTACAACTGAAATGCTGATTTTCATATTAAAAAGTGTAGTTGAATGCCTTTTTCTTCTATTAAATCTTTGATAAATGAACATTTAAAAACATTTTGAACACTACCTGGTGTTAATCAAAAATATTAAAAGGAAACATATTTTTTACTGGTGCATAAAAATGTAATAGATGTTTTGCTAGTTTTGGTCCATTATTATGTTAGAGTTAAGTCTTGTTTTTTTACAAGATGGAAGAAATTAATTAGATTGCTGTGTTAATACAGTTAAAATAGAATAATATTTCTGACCCTAGACTTTGTCATGGGTCACCTGTAGAAAGGCTGTGCAAATAAGAAAAATATAACCTTAACAAAACCATGTTGATTCTTGTAGAAAACCAAGAACAGTGTCAAGTACTCTATGTTAGAGGACTACAGTTCCATTCTCTGCAGTAGTACAGCCATTCTGTTTTGTCAAAAAATTGTTTGTTTGTATTGGAGTTTTCTACCTACCTTTATTTAAATCAAAGACAGGTACAGGCCAGCACCTCTCCTATTTAAGTGAAAGTGAATAAATTAATACAAGGTTGTAGGAAATCATTTTGTGCTCCTTTAAAGAATAGCTCCAATCACAGAAAGGCCCATTTAAACTTCCTGTCTTAGGAAGCTTTTTATAGAAAACAAATCCTATTACATTTATCCTTTACTGTCCTCAACCAAGGGTGAGAGTTGCCCACCTTGACAATAACTTTCTTCTTCTTTTTCAAACTAACCAGCATACCTGCTTCGGCAGCTGTGGTACTTCTCTGAACGCCTCTGAGCGTTAGCACAGTTCTGGGTATTCCAGAAGATAAGAAACAGAGCAGAGCAAAGCAAATCATTTTTATTTCCACGGCACTAGCTTCTGTTCTTGTAAATAATATTCGCCACTCTGAATGAGCCTGATATCCGGGCCTGTCCATACAAAAATCCTTACCACAACGTTTTGTACTTAAAGAATAGTCCTTTAGGTAAAAGTTGCTTACACAATATGAAGCACTCTGCACTCATCAAAATGTGTTGAAAAAATGTTTCAGGAATATTCAGGAATTCACTGAACTGGACTTGACAAACATAAATATATGTACTGTATGTACAAAATGTATTTCAATGTAAGGCTTGGCACCCTTTATAGTCATTCAACCAGAGAGATGAATGGGTACAGAGGCTCTCATTGGAGGTACCAGACGTTATAATCATCTTATATTTTTCCAGATGTTTTATTTTTTAGATTAAAAAGTTTAATTGATATAAACTATACTTTCTCAAGATATTTCTTGGTATTTCCCTTCTGTATGTGTTCCCAGCACTGATACATGTTTCTTTGTGCAGATTTATTTTCAGCCAGTGTCTGTGAAAATTCCTGGCCTTTGAAACTCTGAGAATGTGCACCTTTTTCTACAAGGAGTGTGACCTTGGGAAAATCATCAAGCCCAGGGGATTTTCACCCTTTCGTTGGGCAGATCTTTTTGTAAAGCACACGGCTTTTGCAAATGCAATTCCTATTGGGGGTTAACATGAGGGACCTCAAAGCACCTACGCAGGATGCTTCAGAGGGATTTGCAGAAGAGCCGAATGAATAGAAAGTAGACGAAAAAGTTTCAGTTCATCTGGAGAGCTCCTGTTCTCCCGCGGTTGTCGAGCCTTGCTAGTTATGAATTGCTTTATTAGATGAGGAACAGCACACTGACTTCATTCTCAATATGTTCACAAACAGTGTAGCACAATTTGTACTGCATTGATGCGCCTTAGCCGGAGCTGAAAGGTCTGAGACCATCTACAATATCACGCACTGACTATAAAGGCCAGGGGAAGGCAAAGTAACAACGATTAAGTGCTGCTTTGTTTGTAAGAGCACGTCCGCCAGTTCAGATGGCCTTCCTGTTCTGCATTTATTAACATGTGCAACAACTAATTAACATGTTACATGCCTGTCTGACAACAAAGCCGTTAGTTTCGAAAAGACATCCCGAGTGTTTAATTCCTTCATTTGAAATCAGCAGGGGTTTGTTCTATAATTTGCTAACAGAGAAAAAAGTATCTTCTAGTGAGCTGTAATAGAGAGATTCGCGTATATCTTAGATGGCCTTTTTTAGCAGATAGGATACCCTTTTTTTTTCAGTATATACTAAAGGCAAGACTACACGTAAATAAAAAGTCAGATTTAAAGAATTAAATGCTGTTCTATTTCATCATCACTTGAATATATGTGAATCTTTCTGTAAGGGTGATTTGTAATTGCTTGCATTTGTAGGTGTTGCACTGGCGATGTATGAAGTTGGTCTTCTTAATAATGGAAGTGCAGGGGTGAATTCACTCAATGACAGGACATGATCTTGATACAGGGGGCACTTGTGTCTTCTGTTGGCTACAGCCAGGCTAGCACCTAAATTGCTCCCTCAGCTTACCACACAGTAAAAGCCATGCAGAGGAGCAGGATTCCCCAGTGAATGCCATCAAGGCTGGGTCCTGTCTTTACTCATTGAGGCTGTTTCTGTGATTGGGCTACTGTGTGTGCTAGCACTCTAACAGTTCAAATACAGCCTCCTCACTGAAGTTACTCCATTTTGGTAAGGTTCGGGTGGGGTATTAATGAGAAGTGCTCAGAGATCCTAAAAATCATTATGAAATGTAATTATTGTATATAGTAGAAAATACAGTTATACCATTTAACCAATTAATTTGCTGTCCTTCATAGAAGGAATTGTAAGAATCATTACTAAATAACTCTGACATGCAGCCATTATCAACTGAGATTTTCCACCCAGAGTTTTCAGCATTTCAGGCTGTCACATGAAATATCGAATGCGACAGCAGTTCATCCCTGCCTGTGGAAATATGAAAGTGGTCAATATAACGAGGATTATTTTCCTGTAGAAATGTGATACCTACATTTGGGGGTGCTGGACACATTTGGTGCTGGGAGTGGAAAAGAATCGAAAGAATCTTAAGTCTATTGCATTTGACAGGAAGACAGAGCCCTTTAACATATTTATGTAGTTAACAGTTTACTCTTTTAATGATTATCAAAGCACCACCCTGTAAATACACCTTCATAAATATGTTTACTGATAAATTGGGCAATATATCTCTAAAATATTGATATCTTCCCCACTGAGAATGTAATAGTTATTTTTTCCTCAAAAATGTAACGCTGTCAGCCATATCACAGCTACAGGCTTCAGTTGATCCAAAATGATCGTAGGAAATACCAATGATTACGGAAAGGATTCTTTAATTCCTTTGGTGCATGCAAGGCAAAGAAGAAAGTGAAAAAATTATTTGATCTATAGTTTTGAAAATTATTGTGATCTCCACGGATTCGGAATTGTAATTTGGAAAATGTATTTTGTACACGGTTGCTTTTTCATTTGTGGCTTTCTGTTGCAGTGCAGTGCAAAGAAAAAAGTAAATTGCAAGTTCTCCCAGGAACTTTGACACTGAAACTTAAATGCCATTGATTTCTAATGAAACACTCACAAAGACTGTGCAGAACAGGAGGGAACTTAAATCCAAAATCAATCGAGCTGCCTGTTTATTTCTTCATTATCTTTATCCAAGAAAAATGCAAAGGGTGTTGACTTAAGATAAGCTCTGATATTTGCTTAGTAGAAATTAAGTTTTCCACACTAAAGTCTTTCAAGCATTACTGCAAATTGTATTTAAATAGTTTAATTGTACATAGAGAATAATGTGGTACAGTATGTGTTCAATAAATGACTACCCATTCCCTACTATGTCTGTGGAAACTGTTTTAATTACTTAAAGATACCATCTTGGTTGACGTCGGACTCCAGGTCACATCACAGATTAAAAGACTTATCTGTGCCAAGATACCTGCCAGGTTCGCAATTCCTCAGCTACCTGATATAAGAAAAAATGCACAAAATAAATCAATTTTCTAACCACTTTGTCGAATTCAGGTTCGTACAGTAGCCGGAGCCTATCCCAGCAATCACTGGATGTAAGGATGAGTACACTCTGGCCAGGATGCCAGCCCATTACAGGGAAGACACAGACACAAATAGTCTTGCACTCACACCAGGGCCTGTTTTCCCAGAAGCCAGTTTACCTGTCAGTGCAGCCTTCAGACTGCGGGCCCTGAAGAAACCCATGTGAACACGGGGAGAACATACAAACTCCACGCACATTGAACCCAGGACCCCAGCGCTGCAAGGCAGCAGTGCTAACCACTGCGCCACCCAATAAAAATCAAACTTTATAGGCTTATGCTGCTTGGATCCTCAAAGTACTGTACGTGAGGGGAAATATGAGCTACACATGGATAAATCTGAATAATGTGGCACTTTGCACTGAATTACAGCAAGCTTGTTTAAACTAGATATTCAAAATCTTTCTATATTCTAGTTGTTTTTCATATTGCAGTGTCTGCTTCAGATATTTTATTTCAGACCTTATACTGCAATTCCTAAACTATAGAGATCATTTTTTTTCTATTGTCCTATATTAGGAATCCTCCTACTTTATTCCTAAAATTAGGAATCCTCCTACAGTACATTATTCCTAGAAGTCAGGGTACATTGGCTTTTATAATTAACTTACATTAACAATACTACAATTTCTTCAGGCTCTTCAGTTCTGCTTTACCTTTAAATTATAAGAATTCCTGAATGCAATTGTTTTCCAACTGCTGTACTGGTAAAAAAATTGTGCATATACCGTAAGATGCAGCTGTCTAAGCCGATACTCAGTCTCTACATCTCTGCTTGGCCAATGTAATTGCTATTTTACAATCTTTTTTGATTGTTTACAGAAATATAATACAAATAGTAAAAAGGAATACTAATCATTGTTTAAAGTTAAAAACATGAGTTTATATCATTATAGCTCACTCCTGTCACATTTATTTTATTACAGACAAACACGTTGAAACTTTCCACTGTTTGT
The DNA here is from genome assembly GCF_055471065.1 of Atractosteus spatula. NCBI lineage: Eukaryota > Metazoa > Chordata > Actinopteri > Semionotiformes > Lepisosteidae > Atractosteus > Atractosteus spatula. The sequence goes on from NC_142724.1 coordinate 9,172,509, forward strand.
CGCTTATATACTAAAAAAGTGGCCTCACTTTTTATTTCAAGTATTTACTGTATTTTGAAAACAGAGGCTTTAAAACCGGTAGATGCCGATGATATTAGTTTAAGTATGACTGCTGTCTTTGGTTCTTTTTCTTTTCTGTTTCCTTTGTTCCACTTCTATTTTAAGCTCTGCACTTCTATATAATTACTTTGAGTCCATGTGACTCCTGTTCAGCTGCAAAGCAGCTACAAGGATGAGAAAGAAAGTTATCTCTTATGAATCATTTTGGTATCATTTTGTATCCCTGTCACCTTATATATTTGTCTCAGAGCATTAGTTCCATCAGTTTGAAACTCATGCAGGAGATCAAGGTGTGTAAGGGCTGCAGCCAATGTAAAAGTTCATCTTTTATTGCCACCCCGACATGGATACATTTGCATATGTACAAATCATCTAAAAAGCTACTCCATTATGCGGCATGTTTGCAAGAGTAACAAGTGATAGTAAAACAATGTGGAACCCAATATATACATATGTTTTGCTATTTATTTTGCATGTCCTTTAATTCCAATAATGCAGGGTGACATCTAGAATTAAGAGGCCATTTATAAGTTTTCTTACTGGTTTCTGCCAGTACATGTGAGTCATATAAGGCATTGCAAGCTGTAAAAAAATGGTTTTACATTAATCTGGGGGCATGAACTATACTATAAAGTTAGGCATTGGGCCTGACAGGGAGTAATCACCTTAATGGTTTGGGAAGTACCTCATTACTGATTTCTGTCAGTTACTATTTGATTCATGATGTCGAAGTTTTTCATTCAGCCTTCAACTGACAGCTTGTTATCTAGGTTTTCTTGCACCATGGTAGACAATTAGATGTTTAATTATTGTGCACTAGCCCGCTGCAGCTTTTCCTCTGCCATAAACTGCATGCTTCAGATTCTCAGCCTTACCTCCTGCAGGGCAAGAAGGTCCAGGGGTTTATGAAATGAATAAATAGCAGCTGGCAAATCAATACCTTATTATATATGCACAATGAGAGCAGGAAAGATTTACGCTACTAATACTGTGATTCACACAAAATGTAAATGCTAAAAAATGTGATAAAATTCAAAATCAATAATAAAATGCTCTGTTTTACTGTTCTGGCTGTTCTTATATACAGAACCACGATCAAATAAACAGAAATATAGACAGGTCGTGTGAACGGCAAATTGTACTAGCTCACTATTGTGATAATATTGGCAACTTCTGATGTTGAAAAAACAAGCCTGTTGTGGAAATTAAGGTTTTTTTTCTTTCTCAGTTGTGTAACATGGACATTATACTTTAATGGATAAATGGATTCCCAAAACTAATCTTGGGAAGAATTAATTTACCGGTTCCCTGTCTCAGTGGTGCTTGCTTTTCACACATATCTCTTGTTGTAGTGACAGGAGCCTTCAGAGAAGCCGCTGCTGAGCTTTTACGAATTCTATGAGAAGCTGTCAGAAGAGGCAGAATTTTCTAATTATTAAATAATTCAAATGGCCTTTACAGTGGATGTTTGAAAATCCACACACTCCATTTTCTAATCCCCCAACAGCTTGGAATCCCATAATTACTATTCAGTCTAAAGGTCAAAGGGCTCTCTGTTTGAATAACTAAGGTTATCTGACCGGAGTATAAACTAGTCACACATTAAATTGCTCCCAAATTCTGTCTATTGAGTCTCTCTGGCTCGACGGCGAAAAAAATATTTTTTGGTGCTGGACATTTCAACAGGATGTAGATGTTATGTGCATTGCTCAGATGTGACCTACCTAAGCATTTAGCAGGATTCATATATCTTGTATGACATGGATTGACCTTTTTTTTTGCCAAACAGTGGAATATTTTCACTGTCCTGCACTTGCAACATTGAAAATAAAACATCTTGAATTATTTTTGCCCTTTCAAGCAACCTTTAAAGAAAGAGCATCAGATTATACAGTATAGATACACAATGTCAATTCTTTTTAACATGAGACTCATATAAATACATCAGGAGTATTTATATAAGAGCCTGTTTGATTATCTCAATGAAGCCACCAAAGATCTCCTGATTGATTAAAAGGGCTTATAAAGAGACACAAATTATATGAAGGATTTTCAAAAGTTGTGAGCAAACGCCAGCTGGGAAATGCAGAATTAGATAAATCCTCAAATAATAATTTAAAAAGATAAATTTATAAACATCCATGCTTCATCAGCGGCTAATCTTGTATTGCACAAGAGTGTTGATACTACTAATAGATGTTGTGCACTTACATGGCTCAATCAGCTACCACCTTCACTGGGAGTGCAGTTTCATTCTGATAGTGTCATGTTCCCAGGTCTGAGCAAGGGCTGTGCCATTAGCTGAGTGTGAGATTTACAAGGAATAGCTTGAGCTGGGTGTATTCGCAGTCAGTCAGGATATCCGTGTGTGTCCATGCTACTAGATTGCTAGGTGCCTATAAGCTTGAAGTGGCACCAGTGAGAGCTCTTAAAGTGATGTGTTAGCTGTTCTATTTGTGCTCAGAACTGGCAACGTGAAAAAAGAAGCAGATGGCATAGCACAGCACCTTTCAAAGAATGTGTTTTGGGTGTCTTTGTCTCACCCATGCTGATAGGAGTGTTGTAACAGGAAACCATGCTGATAATAGGTAATTCCAAAACTGGGAGTTAAAACAATTAAAGATATGCAATTTCATGTTTAAAATAAAATAATAAAATAAAATAAAAGTCATTAGAAGGGACACTTTATTTAAAAACAGCTTCAAAATAATTGTGCACACCATTTGCCTGTAATGGAGTGTGCAAAATGTTGTATTAACTTTTTTACATGCTCTCCATTTGTTTTGAGCTATCTAAGATTAATTATGATTACTAGCCTCTACAATATTTTTCCTTAGGTCATTTGTTTGGAATATACAAACAATCTAATGATTCAAGACTGCCTAAATGGTCTCCTCTCTTTTGCAGCTTTTGCAAGTTTTTGTCTTCTAACAGACTGTTTTTCCAATAGCAGCAGTCTGTCAGTTCTAGTAAGAGTCATCCCTCAGCAGTTGGACTATATGAACATTCTTATCATATCGTCACTGCATTGGGCCCCAATCCTCATCCTGGAGAGCTGATGTGTCTATAGGTTTTCAGTCCAGCTGAGCTCATCTTGAATCAGTTATTGGCTGAATCGGAACAACTTCCTGGTCCTTCAGTGAGGTCAGAAATACACTGATCTTTCAAGAGCAGGACAGGGGAACCTCTGTATTTACACCATAATCAGCGTGTATGGTTGTTGATGACAAATGTTAATGATGTAAAGCAGTGAGTTGATGACTATCTACATTAAGGCTACATTTCATCAAGAAACGCAAAGTCGGGAAGGAAGACTGTTACAGGGAAGCTCAGGAGACCCTCTTTTCAAGATGGGTCAAACCTGCTAAGTGCCATTGCAGGAAAGGAATGTCAGGAAAGCCCTGAGAATGGCAGCACACCTCTCTTACTCATTATACCTTTCAAATGCCGTAATTTCAATAGTTCTGGTTGAACCTCTTTGCAGTGTAGCTCCATTACTTTTTCTGGCTCACAACAAGACAATGATGTCCAGAGTGTGCGCATAATACCTGTAACGGCCTTTCCTCCCAATGATTCACAACATCGATAACAACACTTGCTACAGACAGTAACCACATTGTCATTGGTTTTGAAATCTATGCACAGCGATTTCTGACTGTGCTCCATAATGGCTCCTGTGGGGCTCCAGTAAAACAGGATTAATGGTCTAGGAGGTGTCCTCCAGCCTGAAGGCCAGTGCTGTCAGAGAGCCGCTGTGTTTGGGAGTGTAATTAGTTAGAGGATCCTCTGCCCATACAAACTCAGGCATCCCTGCTGATGGCCTCTGCACCTGAATGCTGACAGACGCAAACTGAGAACACTATATTAAATCTGAATATATGTAAATCATTGCTGACTAATTCATTTATGTATAATTAAACACAGATTCTTAATATAGAGTGTTACTGTCTCATGTAGTTAACAGAGCTTCCATTTTTTTTCTTCCTGCCAGACTGGGTCAACATTTCAGACACCCCAGACATCCTTAAGGCTTGTGTTGCTCACAGTGCATGGCAAAGCTTGTGGGAAGGCAAGCCCTGTAAGTGCTAAGTCACAAATTCACTTAAGGGTAGTCTGAAACACATTGAAAAACGTTTTAAATAATGTTTAGTGCTCCCCCCTGCACTGCAGTGCAGCTTGGCGGCACGCAATTCGTGTGGGGAACTGAGTCCCCCTTCTGGTGACTTCTGAAACAGCAAGTATGAGGCTCTTGAGCACATTTTGTCAATATACTGTAAAGCTCCAGTTACTAACACCAGTGTAGCTTTTGTTATCGGTGCTGCTGCAAACACCAGAAGAGATTATTAGGCCCATCTTGCTCGTTTGGTAATTCAGTAGTTAAGTGTATCTCACATTTCATCCAATTAAATTTCGATTTACAGCTGCTTTCGGAAGGGGCCTCAACCACCTAGCTAAGAAGCCTATTACAGACTCTCACAACTCTTTGTGTAAAAACACGTTTCCTATTTTTCATCCTAAATAACTACTTACTTGCACTACTGACTTGGGAAAGAGACCCATATGCTGAACCTGTCAGTTCCCCTAAGGATTTTGCATTCTTGGATCAAATCTCCTCTCAATCTCCACTGTTCCAGACTGAAGGGATTTAGTTACTTTAACCTGTCTGTGAGGGACAATCCCCTAAGACCAGTACTTATTTCTGTTGCTCTTATTTGAGCTCTTTCTAACTTATCTGTATTCTTTTGGGGTATGGTGACCGAAGCTGCACACAATACAGTATAACATCCTTTGATTTAAATTCCAGTTGTTTTGTTATACACCCTACTATTTTAGTATTTGGTTTGCTTTTTTATAGCTTCCCCATATTGTATTTTTGAGGACAAAGAAGAACAACCATAAACATCCAGATCAGAATTGCCCGTGCAATATTTTCAATTATTGTCTCAGTAACACCTTTGTTACTGTGCCAGTTATCAAACAGGTTTCTGATATATGCATTGTTGCCTTCAAATCCATAGGAAATTAAGTTTTACTTTGCCATGTGTAGGACTCATATTATTACTAGTAGTAACAGCAGCTGAAAAGTTTAAGTATTTTAATTTAATGGATATTAATTGCTTTTACCCATCCAAAAAAGATTTTCTTTTATTCCAGAGTGTTTGCATTTTTAATTTTCTGACAATAAAACACATCCACTTTTGGATTTTGATTATAAGAATAATCTAACCAAAACATTTGCCACAAATATTTTACACAAATAGCCCAGTTAGAAACAAAGATGGAATATTATAAATGAACGGTAATTATGGTAAGACATAAATTAATATGTACTTTTTGTAATGATCTGTATTGATTATTTTTTTAGTAACAGTGTTACTTAACTAATCATGTTACATGGATTTTAGCAGTTATTTCTGACTAGTTAGCTTTTATGAGGAATTGGTTGGTATTTTTAGATTGAGCACTGCTGAGAACATAGAGTCAGGGAACTGATCCTAATCTGCTTCCAGAATAGGCACTCCTTTCTACATCTCGTACAGATCTAGACAATGGCAGTGTCAATGGACTTGAAAGAGAATCGGCAATTGATTATTGCAAGCATTGTATTTCACAAGGGTGGGACAGTGGCGCAGTGCTTGGCACTGCTGTCTCGCAGCGCTGGGGAGCGTGTGTGTGCTTGAGTCTGTGTGTGCCCTGATGTATCCTTGTGCCCATTGCTTGCCAGGATAGGCTCCCGCTCCACCGTGACCCAGTATTGGATAAAGCAGTTAGAACATGGATGAATGTACTTCACAAGTGACTACAGTGACACAGTTATGAGGGATTCCTTAAGCTTTAAGCTCTCCCAGCATGTGATAGGGTTTAGCCCAGTACTGGCTAAAGTTACAATCCATGTCTTCTAAAGGTGAGGAGGTGAAAATGACCTGGGCATTTACAGACACTTGAGAAGGTGTATCGCTTTTATGACGTTTGATTTTATATCTGTGTCTGGAGATTAATAACAGTTAAAATGTAGAATTCCCCACTGGGGTTTCACAAAAGAAACAGAGATGAGCATTTTAACAAGAAATTACAAATGAGAGGGAGCCACCCACCATATCCTTGCTGTGTGATAGCCTGCTTCTTGTTGATCCCAGCTATTTTTGAACATCATGTTCCATAAATTTCTTAAGCAGATCATTGGACACTGTTTGGAAACTCAGAACTATTTCTAAAGACTGACAAAAAAGTTTAAAAAAATATCCATTGAAATCCATTTAATATCCCCTGTGTTCCTTGACCTACTTATTTCTGAGTTCGAAAAGCTTGTAAATGTCGTCAGTGTGAGGATTCTGAATTAATTAAATCTCTGATTCCAACAAATGACTCACTATTTCAGCTAAAGCACCTATTTCAGGCTAGGCAGAAATTCAAACAGGAATTAGGTGACTTTTATGACTACTAACAAGGATTATGGAATGGATATCTCTTTGGTTTACGTTTAAAAGCACTGTTTAGATAAACAGTATTACAAATGCTTAGACAAGGGTAAATTAAAGTAAACTGTGGAAGTTTGTATGCTTTCTATTTTCTTCTTCGTTGGTGTTATTTAGTTTAGTTACTTTTTCCATTTGTATTGCCCCAGTAGGCACAGCATGTCTTTAAAATGCCTGACAGGATTAATTACAGCTAATGAATGTTGACCGGTTATAGAGAATAATCCAATGTCTAAATGAATGGGCTGAGTGGCTTTTCTTTGACCTTGCTTTGAACTGCAGTATTTCTGTCTACAGAAAGAACAACACACCTGTACTGGCAGACCTTTGACTGGAGACAAATGAGCATCTTTTTAGGAATGTCTGATTAGCCCCCATTTTAAATGCTTAAATTGTCAAATATCAAGTAAAACTGGGAGCAATCCGAGTTGGAAAATGCAAGACGATTTCTGCCTTTGCTTTACTTCTATGGATTGCTGTTAGTTTTTCTGCTGGTGAGAACCTGTGGGCTCATTGTCCAGTGCTCAATGCATCTCAGCTATTAATTCCAGGCTTTCAATTAAAAAAAACAAACATTTAGGAGTTTACCAAAAAATGCATTCAATTTCTTTTAATTTAAACAGAGTGAGAAATATTGCTGGGATTTCAGATTTACCAATATAATAGTAAGTTTATTTTCATTCTTGAACAGGTGGCTGTCTTCTTGTTGACACAGAGGAAGAGCTGCCACAGCTGTAAAATAAATCAATTAAAATATCTCTTAAGGCAATTGTCCAGATTTGATGGGGTATATCTGTGATGCTGTATTCAAAAGTGAGTTTCGCACAGTGTCTTATATACAGGATATGAATATATAGCCTACAAACAGATTGATATTTCCATTTCCATCCATTTGAAATATTATCAGTCATATTTTTAAAACAAAACATTTTATTCAGGGCATAGCCACGGAGAACTTCAACGCTGCCATAAAATACCAGCCCATTTGCACAAGACAAAATGGAATAACTGTGAAAAAATTGTGTAAAATAATATAAGAACTGAAAAAAGAGTGTACTGTACACATACGTCTGTATCAAATACTCAAATCGCAATTTTATAAAATGCCAAAACATGCTCATCCCATGACTGCACGCAGCTTCACCAAGGGAGCGATCTCTCTCAACATCGCAAACCAGATGGGTTATTCAGTGTGTCACAGCAGTGCGTGAGCTACAAAGAACAGTCGTTTGCCATTCTTATCATCATATGAATCTTTCAATAAAAGGCTGCTACGGTATCAAGTCATGTAAATATATTTCTTAATTTTAAAATAATGCTTATTCAGTACATGTGCAGGATGATGTTTTCCTACATGCTTCTCAGACTAGTAGTTTGCCAGAGGATCCCTCAGGAGTGAAATGGTAAACATGTGAAGATTTGCAACCTCTTTGGAGGAACATATGGCATTAAAACTCTGGTGAAGTTCCCTGGCTATGGCAGGTATCATGCTTTGACAATGTGAATAACACGGAAAATCCTAAATCTTTTTTTGGAACACAAAATGTCTTGATCTCAATTCCTTAAGGATATTCCCATTGTCGGGGCTATCCCAGCGTACAATTTTCTCCATTCACTCTGTCGCTCACAAATGAAAGCATAATGAGCATTTTATGACCAAGCTTGGTTGTCATGGGGACCATCTTTTGTGCTGAATGGGGTCTGAAAAAAGGTCTCAAACCTCATTTGTCATTCAGCATAGAGGAATTCAATGAACATGTCTTGGCCACAGTGCTGAAAAGGTTAGGACGAAGCTTTATAGAAAGGGACTCAAAGCACCGCACGTATCTTTGCCTTTCATGTGCTTCAATCCATGTGCACAAATTCCATGTAGCTGAGATATGCAGGCACACAGGGGAAAATAATAACGACTCTGGGTATGTAATCATAGTTTAGATTCACACCGAATATCAAGTAAAGTAAACCTGACCAAATATGAATCTATACTGAGTTATTACTGGATGTCCAAGTAAAACAGCTACCATCCTATGCTAGAGTATAATTTTATTTTGTTTCATTTGGAAACTGTTTTCCCCCGTCAACACTCATGAATTTATCTGTACTCTGTGTACTCTGCACACTTGTACTCACATAAAAGTTATGTATTCTAAGATTGCTTTAAGAGTTTAAATACCAGAATGAATATCTAGGCATGATGAAGTGTTTTGGGCAGTCAAGTTTTATTTTATTTTCATACAGTCTCATCATGGTTTTTTGTTTTAAAATTTTTTGAACTGGAACTTTCATTTGAGTTTGATATAATTTACCGGTCCCCAAGTTTGTAGATCTCAGACATACAGTATTTCCACTGGGCTTTTGAGTGGCTCCAATGGGAAAGACTGGGCACCAGAACACAAGTTGATCTCCACTGTCTTGGAGATTCCTGGTGCAAAACAGACTGTCCCAGTGCTCTAATGAGGAAAGCAACTGAGGTTTGCTGTGTTCTAAGCTTGCAAGGTTTCTTTGACTCAGCTTGCACCAGAAGGCTCTTGAATATTCAGTTTCAGTTGGATGAGTATTGATGTTACTCAATACTGATGGCTTCAGCTCTAACCAAAACCTTATCTTATGGGTGGGCTTCTCAGAATTTACAATATCCTTTACAAAGTGCTGGTGATTCACTCCTCAGCTGGAGGTGTATCCTCCCACTGTCTAAGATATGAGGAAAATAAGGGTGACAGAATAAACATAGCTCACATGGGAGTTTTACAATAATATGATCCAGTCCTGTATACCATGTGCTGCTTTCTGCTGTTAGCCATTAGAGTGACCTGTCATTATAGTTGCTGCAGCTTAAAAAAAGTTACATTTATGAATATCCAAATGATTATTTTTTTAAATCAATCACTTAATTTGTCTATTAATTATAACCTTTCCTTCAAAGCATGTGCTGTACGAGCCATCTCCCATCATTGTGTTCAGTGCCTGCAGCTGAACTGACACAAAATGGAAGACGAGTGTGGTCCTAATACAGTGCAAGGATACCCAGTCTGACCCAGCCCCACTCCCTTCAACGTCACACTTGGTCTTGAAGAACTTCCACGCTTGGAGCTTTTACTTCTATGGTTTTACAGAATGACTCCTCTTGGGATTCTGAATGCCACATGAAAACTGCTTAATCTCACCTGTTCAAGACTAAACAGATTAAGCTCCTTTAAGCTCTTTCTGTATGATAAATATTTCAGATCAGGAGGATTTAATCAGGTCACTGTATTTAGGGCTTCTTGTAAAGGAGTGTATGGGAATATGTGGGAGTTAGTTTGTGGTCGTCTGGAATGGCTGGATGAGATCTTTGGGTCTTCTCACTACTCCCTTATGGGTTAGATGGGGTGAGTGGCCTCCTCTTGTTTGTAACCTCTCTTACGTTCTAAAACAACAATAATTTCTGTCATGAAAACTTGACAGTATTTTAAATGAAGACTCACTCATCACATTCTTTGGACAATTTCTGTCACTTCTCTGGATGGCACAGTGGCACAGCAGTTAGTGTTGCAGCCTTACAGCTCACATCCAATCACTCCTTATATAGCTTAACTGCTCTGCTGTATTCTATGACGTGAAAATAAATCTGGGAATGTGGTATATACAGTAGTGCAAGTAAACAGGATGGTTATTTTTTGTGAATCAAATGGAACCCTGTGCTGAAAGTGTGTTGTTAATAATATTCAACACTCTCATTGAAAAAGGTGCAAATTACATGTGGTATAAAATCCTTGGTTAGTTAGGACCCATGTGGATATGCATTTGTCTTCAGATTGAATTAATAAAATTGAATCCATTGACCTTCTTGCATTAAATGTCAGTTTTACTGCCCTACCAGCTTAGCATTAGCTTTCTCAGTTATACTAAGAAGGAGGAAGCTTCTGTAGTCTGATAAGAAGGTCATGAATTAATAATAATTTCCATCCACTCATCTCGCATCACAACAGACATTAGGAACTATTTTTACTTCAGGACTTTCTCAAGTCATTGACAGCATTTCCAGCTGGGAATAATTATAGGGGCGGAGTCGAGAGCTGCTTCCTAACTGATTTACTCGTTTTTCGTCAAAACTATGAAAAGAGAAGAAATGGCTTTGAAAGCAGTGGAATGAAATTCACATGAATGTGAGCCCATTCTTCATCCTCTTCCCACATAACCGTGGATCATACTGAAGAATAAGTATCTTTGAAAGAAAAAAAAAACATTTGCACATCTGTTACAAAAAACTAACATTGCTTCTTTGCTTTTGTGTTTCACAGATTCTGGCCATCATATCAATCCTCTTCATTGTATTATCAACGATTGCCTTGTCACTCAACACACTCCCTGAGCTCCAAGACATGGATGAGTTTGGCCAGGTGACAGACAACCCTCAGCTGGCCCACGTGGAGGCCGTCTGCATTGCTTGGTTCACAATGGAGTACCTTCTTCGCTTCCTATCCTCTCCAAACAAGTGGAAATTCTTCAAAGGGCCCCTGAATGTCATAGACCTCCTTGCCATTCTTCCCTACTATGTAACCATTTTTCTGACAGAGTCCAACAAGAGCGTTCTCCAGTTCCAGAACGTCCGAAGGGTGGTGCAGATCTTCCGCATCATGAGGATCCTGAGGATTCTCAAGCTGGCTCGACACTCCACCGGGCTGCAATCCTTGGGCTTCACCTTGAGGCGCAGTTACAATGAGCTGGGGCTCCTCATTTTGTTCCTGGCCATGGGGATCATGATATTCTCTAGCTTGGTCTTCTTTGCCGAGAAAGATGAGGATGACACCAAGTTCAAGAGTATCCCGGCCTCTTTCTGGTGGGCTACAATTACCATGACAACTGTAGGCTATGGGGATATTTATCCCAAGACTTTGTTGGGAAAAATTGTAGGGGGGCTGTGCTGTATTGCTGGAGTACTGGTGATTGCCCTGCCTATACCCATCATTGTAAATAATTTCTCTGAGTTCTATAAGGAGCAAAAGAGGCAAGAAAAGGCCATTAAGCGAAGAGAAGCCCTAGAAAGGGCAAAGAGGAATGGCAGCATTGTGTCCATGAATATGAAGGATGCATTTGCTCGCAGCATAGAACTAATGGATGTGGTGGTGGAGAAAAATGGAGAGGGCATGGGAAAGAAAGAAAAGGTACAAGACAACCATCTTTCCCCCAACAGGTGGAAATGGGCCAAACGGACGGCTTCAGAGACCAGCTCAAACAAATCCTTTGATGTTAAAGAGCAAGGATCTCCAAACAAGGCAAGACCTTGCTCTAGCCCTCAGCACCTTAATGTGCAAAAGCTGGAGGAAATGTACAATATGATGGCTAAGACCCAATCTCAGCCCAACCTCAATACCAAAGAAGGAGGTCCGTCCTCAAAAGTGGGCAGACAAAGGGACGAAATTGAGATGGGGAGCATACCAGGTCCGGCAGATCCCTTACTGGCCACGCCTGAGGGAATAATAGACATGAGGAGCATGTCCAGCATTGACAGCTTCATCAGCTGTGCCACTGACTTTCCCGAAAGTGGGCGATTTCCTCATAGCCCCATTGTTAGCCTGCCTGGCAAAGTCAGCGCCAACCCTTGTCTGGAGACAACCCATGAGCATGAGGCCATGCTGTCCCCACAGGGTATTACCAAACTTCCTGCCAGGGGTAGCTCCATCCTTGAGATTAATTCCAACCCTGATTCTCAGCGGCGCTCCTTTTTCATCGACAGTCCCAGGAGCTCACTTACATTCACAAACCCCTTGAAATCAAGGTCCTTGAAAGTCAACTTCCGAGAAGGCGAAGCTTATAAAATGACACCAGCCCCGTTTTCCTCTGTCGGTGACTCCCTAAAAAATGTAAGCAATGCTCCTCTTTCAGACAGCTCCTTATTCTCAGACCGGTCACTTCTTAGCCCTGAAGTGTCGATCTATACCACAGCCAGCAGCAAGACTCCTCCAAAATCTCCAGAGAGCATTATGCCAACTGTGTTTACCTTCCATGACGCATCTATTAACAAATACATTGACGCTGACACAGATGAGGAGGAACATCTGCAAGATGGCTCAGATTCTAGCCCGTCCAAGCGACTGTTGGGGAAGGCCAGCCCGAAATACAATGTGAATAGTGGGTACCAGAGAGGCATCAACCACTTAGAAGTCTCTGCCATGGGAGCACCACAGAGACTGATAGGTCAGAACTGCATTTATCCCATCGAGAGCAGGGCTGTTCCAGGCAGCAGTCAGGATGGCAACAAGGTAGAGAACCATATGGCACAGGAAATCCGCGTGTCAGCCGGAGAGAGGAGCCGCTCCAACACGTACGATGAAACCATCTGACTGCTTCGAGGCCAGTGACAAGAAGAGTGGACTTCTCCAAATTGAAAGGAATGTTTGAATCTTGAAGGAGCTTTACTGCATGGCATAACAAACCTTTGACCAAGCCACAGGCATGAAAGAGGGCTCTTAAGTGAGCCAAGAATATTTGCTGTTTGGTTCCCAGACAACGGTGTTGCTGAAGACTCCTTTTGGATTGCTGTGAGCTTACCAAGACACTAATTCTCCCCTCTATCTACATTTCCATCTACCATTCCCATTCTGTAGAACCTTGAACGAGGTACTCCAAGGTACCGATGGGCAGTTCTGTGCAATCCTGCAGTGTTAAGCCAGGCCTACAATGAGGGGGAAATCTTTGTTAGTGGGGCAGTGGTTCTGAGTACTTGGGGAACAGGAAAGATGAAGGGGGGAGAAAGAAAACCTCAGCATTATTCTTTGATTTGCTGCTTGTCCCAAGGATGATCTTCCAGGCTTTCATTCTCCTGCTGTTTTGTTGATAAAGATAAATTACTGCAAAAACAGATTACATCTAAAAAAGTAACATGCATTTTAGGAGTTTAATATATTCCCTTCCCTGAATCTGGACTTAGACAAAGGCATGTGTCACATTTGTGCATATATATATACACATATGTTTATGTATGCATATGTTTATATATATATATTTTCCCTTCAGTTTGTATTTGATTCTTGACTGCTTAATATCTACAGTTATCAAATACGTACAAGACCCGATTCAGGAAAAAAGAAACTGCCTAAGAGAGAGAAATTTAAGGGGAAAACAAATTCACTATAACCTGCTGTTCAAAAACTTCTCTTTCCACTACTGCATACCAGAGCACCTCAAGTATTTACATTTTTAATTAAAGTATTCAAATGTAATTTCTCTGGATTCCTCCCCCATCTATTTATTTGTTCAATTAATAAAGCAGTAGATAGATGTTAAATATGCATTAAAAACAGAAAGGAATCATTAGTTTTCAATACTATACAGTATGTCTCAGTTATGTGTTGTCTCTTTCATTTCCTTTCATTTCATTGCTTTAAACTGGTTTATGTTCAAATCTTCACTCATATTCCACAAATGTGAAAAACACTACAGTATGGAAAGTCATGTGAAACTAACGCATTCATCTGAGAAAAAAAAATACTGTAAAAATTCAATTTCTATAAAGCACTTAAAACTGGTTTTGAGAAGTTTCTAATTTGTAAAAATATATGTAAAGTTGGGTGTTGAGGAAATATTGCTGGGTATAAAAAAAGAACTGAAATGTATATTTTTTAAATATTTTCTAATAATCATACAGGTCATTTTTTTAACTTCTTTAATTGGGTTTTATTTGAAAGGTAAAACGTAAATGTAGAGCAATGTGAGTAATTATTCTGATCTCATAGTTTAAGTTGCATTTAAGATGGTCATCTTTAGATAGGTATTAAAGGTTGTGTTATTTAATTTTAGATTTTTCCTGTTGTGTGCTTACAGTAAATGTTGTGCACATTTGCTTCCACTACACTTTTTATAAATTAAGGAGCCAAAGAAAATTCCTTTCATCCAGGCGACAGTTAAAAGCACGAGACTGAGCACTGAGCCCTGGCCCCATTCATCTGACATTCATGTCTGATCAAGAAAAATCCCTTTCTCTTGATATCGCGCAGTGATTCGGAAAGGAAGTAACAGACAGCCACTCCAGCTGGTAAAGCACATCAGCAAAAAAACATATGGAGTGAAAAAGCACTTTGAAAGTGTGGGAGGGCAGGTAAGAATGAGAATGTGTGACCTGTCACAATCGGAAAACAAATACAGATCTGCACTTCATGTTACAGTAACCGACCAGGCATCTGGATGAGACACCCTTCTGCATCCATTTGCAGCTCGGCAGTGAAGGTGCTCTTATTTGCAGATCACAAGCAGCAGGACATTCTCAGCTGCCTCCTACTTCTAAAGCCATCAAGGTGAAATGTTTAAATGGAATAAGGGATGTGGCTTAGACTTCACCATTGACATATTTAATCCCTGCCTCATAATGTAGAAATGTATTTTCATAATAACCACAGGCTGACATTATGTTTCAGACTGTTCTTAGGTCAGCTTATTTTTCTTGTTAAAAAGAAGCCCATATCCTCAAGCACTTTATAAGATTTTTGTCTTCTTGTTATTATATATATTTCTAGACATATTCTAGACACAAAAGCCTCTAACCGTAGCAGAAAAAAAACTTTAGAAACAATGAACTGTGTTTTGTTTTTCCCCGGTTTCTTTATACTCCTTTATCAGCTGACTGTTTATGAAGAGGTTTCTGAACAAACAGTAGATGTTTTGTGCCTTTCCTTTTGAGCAAGTTAGAAATCAGATCACTCGTTCGCTCTGTAAAAAGCCTGCCTTTAGCCTGAGATCAAGAGAAGAAGCTGTGTGAGAAAAAGGAAAACAAATTAACAGAATAAAGCAGCATAATGTGATCTGCCGTAAGCATGAGGAGCACTATACACACAACCATGGGTTTTTGGACTGGAAGGAGCCTTCATGGTCACCATGGTGACCACCACTATGGTGGAGAGGCCTACAGAAACCAGCCAAAGCATAAGGGAAAAGGAAGACATGGTGTTCTCTGCTGTAATATTTGTATCTAATGTACATTTTTGTCGTGAATGAAATATACCTAGTGAACTGATAGTGAAAACAGAGGTGAGAAATAAATTGAAAAAATCCAGGGTAGTTCAGACATTAAAGCCACACAGGAGTAAATTCTGTTATTGAAAACATGTTTTTAAAAATGAAAAGTATTCGGAAGATGTAGAAATGACCAATGAACTGCCAGCTGAGAGCATGTCTCCGAGAAGGAGGCTTATCCTAGCTTCCTTTGTTCGTAATCAAAGCAAGTCAAATTGACTTCAGCTTTAAGGTTGAAACAGGTTGTTTTGTTCTGAGAGACGGCTGGATTTTTAAAGTGCAGAATTTCGTTACCTCTGTTGGTTCCTGTTTGCCATTCAGTCAGTATTTTGTTTGACTTTATTGAACATTGGCGTGGTGTGCACGCCCCTCAGAGTAGTCTATTTTTATGTTCAGATGTATAAAAATAATAATCAGTATTTTCAGCAGATTTTTATTAGGAGCAAATATGTAAAAATAAGTTTACCTTATTCTCTTTTTGTATTATGAATAATGGATTAGTTAGATAACTACAGTAAATAACAGTCATACATATCACATAGAGCACTTGCTGATCATCACAATTTTTCTTTGTTATTGTTTCCTTTTCCGTCCTTCCATGATGATTCTCTGCAAGGGTCTTTGTGCTGTGATGTCACTTATAGTCTTGTGTGCTTTTGTACACATGAGGATGAGTGACAGCTCCATCTAACTGGGGACTCATTTCTCAATATTATGAGCTGTAGGCTTGGAAGGGAACAAAATTATATCATTCTATATAAAAATGAAAGAAATGCCATTCTTGAGTGATAAAATACAGGGTCACATTTTCATGATGAGTTTCCGGTAAAAACAAAAGAGGATGTAACCTTGCATCTTTTTATACAACTGGGAATTTAAAATTATAGTCCCAGTGAGTATAAAAATAAGGATCACTTTTGAAACTACATCATAGTCTATTCCTCTGGAGCAAATGTTAACCCTTACTGGTACTACACGTTAGATCCAATGTGAATGTCTTTGAGGAGGTTTTTTAAATTAATTTCGTATCTTTTTATTTAATTAAGTTATACCTTTGAGAAGCCACCATTTATGGTTAAAGATGGCTAACCTGTATCTTTTTCTCTCTTTTAAAAAAAGTAAAAATCACATTTTCTGTGTTTCCCAGTTGTACATGGAAGCTGGATCCCAGTTGTCTGAACACTTTCTGGTATAACCTAACTTTTAAAAATGCTGCTTAATTATTTCAGCACATGGACAGCAACATTGTGATATTTGTTTTTGTAGTGAGAATAAGGTTCAAATAGGGAGAAAGACAATTCCATTAAATAATGATAGATACAGATGTTGTCACCTTTGTTGAAATAACATTTGCTTTACATCTTTAATGTTTTCTTTTTTTATAATACTCACATTTTGTACTGCAAGAACAGTCTCTCTTTTTATCCCAAGCCCCAGCATTCACTAACAGGAAACAAAGGCCTTCAAAGCTAAGGTAAACCGTGTTGGAGAAGATACAAAACAAGGGACTGCTATTGTTGCAGGTACCTCATGTTAAAGATAAAACTATTTACAACTCAAAAAGAGACCACTGTGGTTTCTGCTCAGAACAGGAACAGGCTGAAAGCAAATTGATAGAAGTATAATTATCTAGATTCTCAACTCAAGTCATCAAAGTCCACAACCCAGCAGGTTCTCTACTGTACAGTATATCTCCTTAAGCTATAAGCTGTTCTTTACATGGGGGAAATGTTAAATGAATCCAATTAAGGTTTAATGCGACCAGTTTATCCTTTCTCCACAGCCTTGACAATTCAAAAACACATAGAAAACCTACAGTATTCAGACAACAAGGTCAAGGGTTAGAAAACATCAGGCAAAACTCCAAAGAGCCCATTCCCCTGACCTCAGCCCCACAATATGCTGATAAATGTTCTATATGGAGAAGATGATGCCTGTGTTGACACAAAGAGATAGCAGTACACTGCCAACATGCAGCAATGAATGGGATGCGGTTGAGAGAGAAGACATACAGGATCCAACTCAAACAACCCTTTGCTTTTCTTTTAAATCCCCCAGAGGTGAAAAAGCAAAGGAGTAAAACAAACATGTTTTGACTTTGCGGTCTTTCTCTGTCTTTGCCGAAAGGTGTGTAGCAAACTGTGTTGTCTGTTGTACTTTCCTTTGAAACGATTAATACATTCATTTATGAGTCAATAGTTTATGTTGGGGTTTTTTTCTGTCTTGAAGGCTTGAATTATACCAGAATGTAGGCCCTGCCTACAAAACTCCAAGCTTGCGAACTAAGAATTGTAATAACTGGTTCAATCGAGTTGAAAAAATAAATAT
This sequence comes from Atractosteus spatula, assembly GCF_055471065.1. Taxonomy (NCBI): domain Eukaryota; kingdom Metazoa; phylum Chordata; class Actinopteri; order Semionotiformes; family Lepisosteidae; genus Atractosteus; species Atractosteus spatula. The sequence goes on from NC_142724.1 coordinate 9,190,361, forward strand.
TTAGTACAAAGAACTCAGTCATTTTTCATGCATTCAGTCCCTTCACTTCCCTCCCTCTTGTATGCAAATACTCACCTTGTTCTTTCTAGGTGAGCAGAATGTGCCAATGGCAGAAAGGTCAAAGCAGGTTTTAAATGGGTTTTCTGATCTAATAATACATCCTACAAGCTATAAATAGGTATCTTCGCCTGCCAGAGAGGAAGTGCAGATAGACTCATGAGGTTTGGTTTCAGAAATGTCATTGCCCATTTGTGGGACAGCCGGTTTGACACAGAAGTCTTGAAACCAACTTCATTAGGATGTCCAAGTCTCAGATTTTGGTTGATTTTGACTTACTGAGGCCAGTTTCTTTCCTGATCTTGTAAATCCTGTCAGAGTACTGGAAATTCCTACTGGGTTTTTGGAGTTATTTTGAACTGTTTAAGCTACGGAAAATAATTATGATTCATCTTTTAAATATTTCCAGTGTGCAATAAATTTCACACCTAAAAATGTATGTAGGATTCATGGATTATTTATTCATTATTTATCGCTTCTTATTTTTCCCATGCAAATCCTGCATGGTCCGTGAAATGAAACTGGAGTCAGATGGATGTTTCAGTTATCCTGTATGTTTCAGTTATCCTCTTCCCTCTGAAATAAAGCTTTCTCACAAGATTCCTAAAGGAGCTCTAAAGGTTATGTATGAGGATCTGTGTTCTGTCCCAACAATGCAAGAGAATTATATGCGGGAATCCTGCAGGAAATGCTGTGTGATGTATGACAGGCACTCAGTTTTATTATAAAAGGGTTTGTTGTTCCTAAGAATAAAGCACTACCATTAACTATTATTATTTACTTCTCATGTACAATCTTTGATTAGGTTTGTCCCTGAAAACAAAGCCCACAGAAAGTGCATTTCTTTGTATTTAGTGGTGTATATACGTGTTATATACAGTTGTACTATTGCAAAAAGAAAGAGTCATATATTACTGATTACTGACAAAGAGTCACTGTGTGTTCAGAAGGTCTCATATGTAGAACACAATCTTTTATCATGGTATCCAGGTAGGGTCACAACTTCAGACACAGTCAACGCAGCCCTTAGTTCATCCAATAGCAGGTTATTGATTTGTGAAGGAAGGAAGCAGTTTATTTAAGAAGGAAGGTGATTCTATGATTCAGTACCAGCTACAAGGTAAAGAAAACTTTACTTTGTGGTAGAGGTCTGCGAAATACTGAACACTTTAACACCTCTTTATGAATAAAGCATATCTTGATGCTAAAAGGTACCTTTTATCTATAAAAATAATATTGTTACTGAATAAGAGATTTGAATTAAACTACTGAACTCTCAGACCCCAGTGATGTAAAATCCCTAAAACAATTTTCACAAATGTTTCTGGAGGTTTGTGTTTATCTTTTGTCAAGGGTCTGACTAGAATATGTTACCATCCCTTCCTTTACCAAAGTTAAAAAACAAATGGTATTTAAGTGTGTTGTCAAAATGTTGGATACAAACTAGCTTTTGTGGGTTTGGTGCTAGTTAAGTGTTTTTCCCTGTTTTCTGTAAAAATTCATAATGCCCAATATTTCCCCATTACTTCTGCTTTATTCACAAGGCAATGGTTTTTGTGGGGATTTTGTTTGTCCCTCTTTTTCTACCTCTTTGTCTCTATTTTTATATATATATATATCATGGGAGGCATTAAAATGCAAAAGATGAGTATTGAAACCAATAGCAATTATTGGTTTTTAATGTCAAACATTGTATAAAGTATAGTATATATAATATATACTATATGTCCAGACATTTCTTGATCTTCATATCACTGATATTCAAAGATATAACTACTGCAAGCAAATACAGTAGCTTTCTTTCTTGTGATTTCCTACAGTCAGCAACTTTGTTAGCCTTACATGTTGACTAGGATGCTCTAGACATCTTCAAAAACAGGTCTCAAATGTCTTTTGCAGCCCATAATATGTTTGACCGGTTTGGGTCTGCTTTTTTGTTTCTTTGGGTGGAGTGGGGAATGGACTATGTATGAACAATTTATTCATCTGCATTGTCTGACTAGTTGTTTGTGTTTGTGGATGCTAAAGTTCAGACACCAGAAGTTCCTATGCTATCCTTTTCAATCAGAAAATCAAGCTCCCTTTCTCTGCGAATGCCACTTGATACTTTGAATCTGTGGTCTTCCCAGAATGTTGCTTAACCTATTACTTCAATGCTGAAGTGACCATTTTTTTCTGTTCCCCCTCTTCTGGGGGAGAGGTGAATATTCATTCTAGACAATTAACCCAGCAGGGATAGATGAATATAAAATACAATCATGCAGGTCATAAACAACAGTCCATTCCTTATTCTATCTTGAGAAACAGGAAGAGAATCTGAATTTATAGCACATCCATACACCCCAGGACAACATCTGAGACTTGTCCATTAAGTTGACTAGACATTTTATTCAGATGTCAGGCAAAGCAAAACCCTTTGCTTGCCAGAATTATATCTTCGTGCATAATATGCCATTCTTGTCACATCAGATCATATTGCATACTTTGGTACAGGAAGCCTCTGACCGAAAAAGAACTTATGAATCCAATATAGGGCAAATGGTTGAATGGTGCAATTTTGGTAAAAATGACCAGGAATTCCCCCAAGCAGTGAAATTGCAGCAACATTCAATTAATATCCAAAGCAGACTTAGTAAATAAATACCCACAATTAGAAAAATACTAATTTGAATTAATATTTTAAAGATTTGTGAGTCAAAATAGACACAGAATTTGGAACCATTTTTAGTAAATGTATATTGGCACATTGTTGTTAATGGATTTATATGAGAACCCAAAGTTGTTTGCTGCCAAAAATGTCCTCGTGGATTTTTGTGCAATAACTTTGTCATTAGTCAAAACAGTTACAAGCGATGACCAGATTTGGTATCTAACTTTACTTTACACAAAAGGTAAAGTTTTAAACCTGTTCAAGCAGGGAGCTGCGTCAGCATGCATTGGCTGCAAAGGAACAAGAAAAGGATAATACCACACTGAAAAGTAAAAAAGAAAGAAAAACATTTAGGCTGTTTTAACAGTCAAAAGTTTCTCATTCTTCTTTCTACTTTTCAGCATGAAGTTTTAAACTTGGCATGAACAATCAGGAAGTTAGATCCACTGTCAGATAGTTAATGTGCATCTTTATGTAAATTAAGTTTATTTTAATATTGAACAGATTTTCTCACATAAGGTTTTATGAATGAACTTGTTCCAGTCAACAAAGAATGACATTCTACCAATATGATAATAGATTACAGAGAAGTTTATTTTTTTAGTGTATTGTAAGGAGAATTTGATTCAAGTTTAGGAACAGAAGAGAGTGATGGGAATGCTTTTTGACTGATTTGCTCAGATGCAAATGAATTGAATTACTGAATGAACAATAAAATCACATCTATTCCAAAAATGGTTTGCTGGCTTCTTGATGCTGCCTGTATGACTGTTTTTGCTGGATTCATTGTGTTGTTTTTTTATTTCATTTGTTCCACCATATCATCTTCAGAAGGGTCAGCATTACAGAATACCTAACGAAATGTCATTAAACAACTTAAAACACAAAAGCAAAGGACAGCGTTAAATTAGGATTACCTGAATACATCTTTGTGAAACAATAGCATCGTCTATTTCCTCTAACTCCATGTTTTTATTCTAAATAATTCTAATAATAGTTCAACCATAATACAACAAAACCTAATTCTTAAAGCAGAGAGCATGAGCCCAAATCTAAAATAAATCAAGAGTTTGACTCACACTTGTGTCTCTATAGGTTTGCAGTAGCAGCCACATCACCTTTTGAATTAGTCTGAATACAGATATATTATTTTGATAATATTATTATTATCAGATTTTCACTACCACGTACAGCATTAAATTTAAAAAATGGCTACAAACATTTGTTTGGAAGGGGAATAATTGGTTCACTTTGCTCATGCTTGTTGGTCTTGCTTTGGCCTCAAATGCAGAGATAATTTAATCATCTCATGATGATTGTGTTGGCCTTCAACAACTGTGAATAAGAAAGCATTAGACAAGCTGAGTCAAGTGGGTCCAGTGTCCAGTCCATCCACCTAAAAACTCTTAGTTCAATAAACAAATCAATAAATTATCCAACAACATTAGGAAACAGTGGAGAAAGAATTACTGAGAATGACCGGCATCAGTGTGTGTTAATGCAGTATAGCTCAACAGTCTGGAATTGTACAAATGTCCAGTAAAAGTGGGTAGTTTTTTTTTTTTTTCAGTTGGATACATTACAAATATTTTTACCAAAAATTACTTGGCTCCTTTTGCAAACTTGTGATGAATTAACAAAAAAAGTATTATCACACCACACAGAAGACTTTCCCCACTTCATGATAAGCTATGAATCAAAATGTCCATGCTCAAAAACGTTCTGCTCTACCTGTGTGGCTCTAGGCGGTTGTAGGTTGGCCAGCTGTGGTTCACTCCATTCGCAAGCTGGTGGCAGAGATGTCCTATTGGACTTTATCCTTGGTCAGGAGAAACAGATTCCTTTTATCCACTAGTCTTGAGCAGTGCAGCTGTCAGGATAATGCACTCCATGGCATCTCCACAAAGAGCGTCTTCTTTCAGGTCTCTCGGCAGTCTTCAGTGGATAAAACACTGTTCACTGGCACCTCAGGCTTTCTTCTGTTTCCAGACCATGGTTATTTCATCTATGTCTGTCAACTTCACCCCCAGACTGACATCCAAGTAGACACATAGTTTTTAAATCTAGAATTGCCAGTTGTTGTTACACCCACCCAATTTGGAGTAGGAAAATATGTTGTTCTGTCTCTGCTAAGAACCTCGTAACTGCACACGGGAGAATGAGGCAACACAGGGTGACACCTCTGACCCTCCCGTCTTTGAGCCACTCCTCTCCTTACACATCGCAGGCAGCAGGTTTTGGAGGTTTGGCCAATTGAAGAAGAGGTGTGTCCCTCACCACCACCACTTCAGACAAGTTGTGAGCCACCACTTGGAGAATTCCGCTCATGGTGGCATGACCCAGCTCGAGCCCGGGATCAGAGGGCTCAGCCTGCGCTCAGGCAACCATTTGCTACTGATTCAGTCACTCAGGGGGGCCAACATATTGTATAAAACACTTCCCTGCTGATGCCAAGCTACAGTACAACCATTCTTGATCAGATGGATGTGGTGGTTCTGGGCACGTACAGTGATTCTCTGCCTTGCAGGATGTGGCCGGTCCCTCAGTGAGATGGTTTACTGGGTTGTCAGAGCTGGTCTGCTGATTGTTCATGCAGAATATCTTGTTCCCTAGTCAATTTCTGTCACAGACAGATCACCTTCTATCACAATGATAGAAACCAGGTGATCTTCAATACTCAAGTAGAGCACGGACCAGTCATTCTCTGTTCTAATTATGATTAGCAGTATTTAATAATAATAATAATAATAATAATAATAACAGCAACTGATTATATTCATAGTCAACTGATGTTGGCAATTTTAAATAAAATCAAATTTCAAAGACCTAGCACCTGTTGTTTGTATGAAATAACATGGCTTGAGCTTAGTACTTTAATTTAAGAAACTGTTTAAACAATTTACAAATATATTTGCTTACCTTACAATGTTAATAATATTATATGCCTACTGAACTACTGATTGCATTTTCATTGTGCGTCACAATATTTATTTCATTTTTTTTCAAAAATTTCTTTTATGTCACTAAAAGTCACATTAAAGAATTGGCTGTGTAGACGTGTTTACTCCTGTCTTTAGAAAACTTTTAGAAAAAATTTAGAAAACTCTTTTTTACAGTCCTGAAACAGCCACAGTTGTATCTGTGGTAAGATGAAAAATTTCAGCACTTTCCAGTTTTCCCTCTGGAGCCTCGTGATACAGATATTAAAATTCTTTTTCCTCACATGTCCTTCAGTCGCTTGTATCAACACAAGGGAAACAAGCTTTACTGTCTCCTTCATAGTATTCAAACCGGAGTAGAGAACTGTCTGTTTGTGTAGAAATCACTTCAGCTACTGGAATACTTTTAGGATTATTACCAGACTACTTGCCAGTGTAGTTTGCCAAGCAGAAGTTAAAAAACTCGACCCAGAATTCATCACAGCAGCATCCCAGCTACATCATTCTACACGGCAATTTTGCATTTTTCAAGTTGAATATTTCAATACATGTAACTAACAGAACTGTCCTCGTCCTTTAGTCCATCTACAGCGAAAGCTGCAGAACAGTCTTAGTCTTCATTTTTTTTTAAGCCAGACATTCCCCGTGAAGAAATTGTGGGGACAAGTCTGCTGCCTGCTAACTGCAGAGAATATGAATTCTGTCTCCACTCGTGTACACTGTTCAGAACTGCTAGCTCCCATTTCTCTTGCTTCACTGCTACTGCTACTGACATAGGTCAGTTCAAAGATCAGCTGGATTTTGTCTATGGTAAAAGGTTTTGGCTGTTAGCCTCTCTAAATATACAAGCTCTGGACATTTTTATAGTTCCTGAAAAATCAGTTGGGAAGCCCAGCTATTTAATTGTTTTTGGCTTACCTTTCAGGGTTTTGACTGAGTGTGTACTCTACTTGATTAACCAGATAGGAAGCACAGTGAATTGCATCATTGGCATGTCTTTTTGCTGGTGAAATTGTGAGTTCCCTGCAGATTTCCTGGCTGTACAGAAGCAAATCGTACTTTCGGCCTGCAGAGATAAAGCAAAGCTCAGTGCAGATTTGAAGAGAGAATGTCCAAATCTATTTGTGATCATGCAAACAGAACAATCAGGATTTTTCAAATGTAAGTTTAAAATGTTGGATAAGACAAAGTCCCGCTTGGATTTTATTAACAAGTTATTGACCTTGCAAAAAGCCTCCAAGTATGATTGTCGCCTCTCTATAACAATCACATCTGGGAGTCTTTAATCCAAATGCAAATCACAATGTAATTGAACATGAGTTGTCAAGCACACCCTAACCCCTGCATTGAAATAACTTTCAACAGGATACATATCTATTTCATACTTTATTGAACATATACTCTGTTTATTAATACACATACATGACACATGTATGGCAAAGAGCTAAGAAGAAGAAAAAGTCAATCTGAATTATGTATTCGATATTTAAATGATTTTAGGCCACAGTGATTGTAATGACTGAATTTACATTTTGCTGATCACAGTTGTACATGAGGCATCATCGAAAAATGGAAGAAATAATATATTGACCAATTTTATGATATCAAAGTAGTTTTAAAAAAACTTTGCAGTTTTTCACAGGGAAAAAACTAATATTTCTATTTATTTATTAACTATGACTAATGTGTCACTGCAGTGAATTAATCATAATATATTTTTGGTCATTGTTTTTAAGGGGGTTTGTAATGGGCTGAAATATTGTACTTTCCTCTGTTGACCTTTTACTACTTAGCACAATTTCTATACAGTAAGTCTGTATCCAAAAATGTGTTGTGCTTCATTTGAGTAAAGAGGTACTCAAAGCAGAATTTGTTTTTTTTTTCAGAAAATGGGTTTCTAAATTTCATGTTTCTAACAGAAAGCACAATAAAAAACTATGTGGGTTTTTTTCTTTTAGCAAAATCAGGGGTTCAATTCAATGTAAATTATTTTGAAATTCATCAGATTCATCACACTCATCCTGATATTCCAGGGAATTTTAAACAAAGGGAAATCACATTCCCATCCTTCTATAATGTTGTTTGTTTGTCTTGAGGTTCTTTGTTTTGTAAATTTTATTACTTAGTTTTTACTTGTTGACTTTTTATCCGATCGTTTCTGTACAAAGTACTGTCGTTCTCTGCATGTGGTGGTTATGAACTGTGAATATGTGTGACATTCAGACCCTGTATTTGTCTTGTAAAAATGTCACAAGTCACATTTTTTAAAGCAATGTTTCCCCATGTCAGACTGAAAATTAAATAAAGTATATCGATTATAAATGTACTTTTGGTCTCTACACTGCCTGTTTTGCTAAAATTATACTGTATTTATCAAAAGTGCATTCAAGTACAAATTTGTATGTACAAAACAGGCTTAAAAATAAGAGTTAATCTCTTGCAATAAATAAACTAATTCAATTTCCTAGGCAACTAGGTAAGAAGAACTCACGTGGTGCAAAGATTAGTTTATCTGTAAATAATAATGAAAACCTACAGTACTTAACAACATCCCATAAGTCCATACAAAATCCGTAACTTATCAGAGAAAGAAATACAATGTCAGCAAAAACTGCAAAGGAAAATCAAAAGCTAAAATATGTTGATTGTTATTGTACTCCCTATGCCATGACAAAAATAGCTGAAACCTAGTTCAGGTGTTGAAAATGACTTTGATAGTCACACAATTATTTGAATGGCCTCTGTCTTTCTGCATCATAGTGGTTCACCTGATTTCAGAATAAATATAGCTGTCTCTGAAAGGTATTTCAGTCAGGTAATGAATTCCAAGCACAGATTTAACCATGAAGACCAAAGAACATTAAAAGCAACTCAGGGGTAAAATTGTAGGAAGTGTGAGCATTCAGGTTTCATCACAATCTTAAAATGCAAATAGACCGTTTAGCACTTAAGAACTAGGTTGCAGAGCATGGATACTCACCTACTGTCCAAGTGAACAATAACTGTACAGGTTTTAAATCTACCATAAAGCACATGAAAACATCATAGGCCTAAGTAAAAGCCTAAAGGTTCTTCAAGATCGGGAATTATCTACAAGCGCAGGTCCAGTGGCAAGAATCGAGAAGTGCACATTTTCTCAGTGCTGAAGTACATTACTTTGACCACGAGATGAAGCAAACTACCTGACTGGTTAATAAAAGTTTTTTCACTACAGTGTAGTGCTGTGCGCCACAACTGCCCAAGTCATTTACAGTCACATTCTTTCCTAGTTTTTATTCCACCCCGTGCTCTCATTTTCCTTTTACATCTGATCAAGCCCATCTCCTTTCCCCAAGTGTAATAACACCTTTTAATCATTTAAACACACCTATAAAAAACCTGCCAGGCAATGGACTTCAAGGAATATAGTTCTAGTAAAAGTAATTCTACCTTTCAAGCTTCATTTAATCATCATTTTATATCATTATAACAATTACATTACACCCAGACTAATCCTAAGAGAATTTGCATGGATCTCTATGGATCTCTGCAAACGCACGCGTAAAAATCAATAAAATCACACAGAAGATTAACTTAAATATGAGAGTAGTGATTAAGCTATCTTACTCAATCCCCGGGCATGCACTAAGGTCTGATATGCAAGCTGGTGCTTTTGAATGATTTCAGACTGTTGACAGTGATGGGGCTCTGTTGAATTTGATCTTGGACTATACATCAAGAAACTTTGTAACCATGCAATTACTACTCAATTTACTACTCCAGTTTTGACATAATAGCACATTGTTTAACGAGATGAAACAATCCGAGTGGAGTTTAAATTGACCTCCTAATTATTCAAATTTTGTTCTGTGATTTCTGAACCCACAATTACTCTTCATACTCTAATCAGTCTTCTTGAGAGAGTGGCAGCAGCACAAAATCTGTATAAAACCAAAGCTGCTGCATGTCTTATTCATCTGTTCATTTTCTAAACACAAAACAGGCACAAGGCAGGATAAACCGTGGACAGGACGCCAGTACATCACAGTACACACTCTCTCACACCAGGGTCAACTTCACCAGAAGTCAATTAACCTACCAGTATGTCTTTGAACAGTAGGAGAAAACCCATGCAAAGACAGGGAAAACATACAAATTCCACACACATTTTTTGACAAAAATTTGATCAATGATTGTAAAATACAACATTGAAATACTACGTATTACACATGGATTTTGTTGTAGGAATGTGTAAGAATGGTACACTAAGTTGAAAACCAAGTGATATGAAAGAGACCCTTGAGGTTTTATTAAAGGTACTTCACTAGGGACAAAACTGCAAGGCTTTGTGCGTGCTTGGAATACTAGTTGAGATCATTTTGGCTTAGCCTGCTTGGTTAATGGGCAACCTCCTGGCCACAGGATGAGGAGGCTTGAACCTCAAGCAGGGGCAGCCGCAAGGCTGAGATGGGGTGGAGGAGGGAGGCTGGAGACAAATGTCAAAGGGAGGCATTTGAGTTCGATATATAGAGCAAATTCCATAAAGATGGTGATTAGGAACAGCTGTGTGTGATTAACTTGTCATTGCTATCCCTCCCTGCCTTAATAACAGTTAATAACCTCCATTTAACATGAATGCACCTCATGTTAGAATGATATCATAGACAGGCTTGTATGTGTTTTTAACTCACAAACTTTGTAAAACCCACATAATGTTCAATTTTCTCAATTTACCAAAAGAATGGTTTAATCAGGTCTTTGAGTGCACTGGTGGAGCGAACACACCCTTTCTAAGTCTGCCTTATACAGCACCGTGAGCCTTGGGAATTAACTCACAAAGCTAACATGTGGAAGAACAGGCAGCTCTTGGCTTTTACAACAAAATGAACTGGTGGGCAGTATTAGCGCCGTGGCGGTGAAGCACAGGCTCAGATAAACAGGAAGCTGTGCACAGTGGGACAGGAACAGGACTCCAGCCGTCGCAGCCGCCTCCACGAGCCGCGGCAGCGCGCGTTCCCCACGCTCTGCCAGCGAAGGAGCTGGCCCCTGGGGAAACAGCGAGACGGCGTTTCAGCTCTCCCTCTCCCTCATGAGAGCACGGTGGCCTGCGCACACCACGTTCAACAGGGGTAAAGTCTGACAGTCACGTCATCCCAGTCGCGTCCTCGTCTCGCAAAGAGACCCTCCATCACACGAGCACCATGCGGCCCTCACAAAGATACTGCGTCCATTCTGCTGCGGGGATCCTGTTCCTCCCCTCAAGAGGGCTGGCAGGTGAGGTGCCAAGTTTCCATCAGCCACTACAAGCAGTGTTTAGCAATTAAACACTCCTGCCCAGTCTGTCACTCCCAGACCTCCCCCTGAATTGGTCTCTTGTACACAGTAATCAGTGTATCAGGAAGCCCGTGTCACACTCACTGACAATCACCACGCTCAATACTTCAACCTTAATTCATTGCTCACGAGGACTTGACTACACTGCCGGGGGGTTCTGTCTGAGGTGGCCTAGTCCAGCCTTCAACAGACTGATGGTAAATAAAATCTCTCCTCTCTCACTAACGAGGCGCTGTCAAGTGAGTGTACCGTGGTCAGTGGTCAGTCATGAAGGGTCAAATAATCAAAACAATGCCACAAAACGTTCCGTCAATATCCAAACGATATATTCCTAGATTATTCTTAGTTTTCCTAAAAACATTCTGTACATGCACAGGTGAGTTTCTCTTGCTGCTCAGCATGTTCAGTGACCAGCCAGCTGTCTTGTAAAGAAATCTGCAATAGATGTGTTTCAGGTCTGCACGCTCACCTTTCTGCCTCTTCCCCATCACCATGGCAGCGCTGATGCTGGTTGCCAAGGGCAGGAGGCTGGCACTCCACACAGACAATGTGGCCCTTATGGAGGTACCGCATCCAGTATGTGTGGGGCCCAGTGGTGTGATGACAGCCAGCAGTGAGGGACATCAGCTGGAACTCCACACAGTACCTTCGGTGGAAGAGAGTTAATGATACCTTTAGTGAGGCACTCTCAGTGTCCTGTTTACCCCTTACACAAAGGGTTGTGAAAGTGTGGAACAAGCTACAGTTTCTTAAATTAACTTGATTTGTAGTGTATTAAAGTCTTCAAAAGTATTAGTATCAATGAACCCCTATATTGATATTCCTATTTTTAAATGTTTTCAAAATGCTCACTTGCGTTGCTTTGATTTCAGATACTGTATATTGAATGTAAAAAATCATGTGCATTAGACAATTAGCATTAAAAGATAAGAAATATTACATAAGGCTCAGCTATATTACATTTCACATAATTCTTTATTTAACCATTTACATCAATTCAGGACAAAGTCTTATTTTCAATGTCTTGCTATTGGTGAGTCCTATAAATGGTTTGGCACTGTTAGTAGGCAAGGAAAGAGATAATTGTAAGTATCCAGCGTTCATGTTGTGAGTCTGTGCAATTTAGGAATGAATTATCTCATTGTCTTGTGTGGAAGCTTTTTTCTGAGGTCAGTAGTTGAAGAAACCCACCCTGTGATGTCCTCGCTGCTAGCCAAGTCTCTCTTCTTCCTGGCTTTCCCAAAACCACCCGTGGTGATTAATGCAGGAACTGGGGATGATCAATAAAACAGGTCATTAAAATCTTACTTGCTGGTTTCTGGTGGCACGGGAGGTTAATTACAAAAGATGGGTTGCCAGACCTGACTAAAGGCAGAAGTACATCAAATAATGGAGAGGAGAGTATTATTCCCTTGATCCAGTTACAAGTGTAAACAGTTGTGTGTGTGTTGGGGGATGCAGCCGTGACTGCAAACATATTTTTTTCTCAGAACATTGACATGTGGAAGAGCAAATAACAGATTTTTAAAAATACAGTACAAGAAATATAATGTATTGTTGAAATATTTGGTATTTTTACACATTAAACTACACTGCCACATCCTTAAATGTTAAGATACCGTATTTTTGCAGCAAGAATTTCTGACTTTATGGTGTTGCGGTCTGAATGACTTCACTTACATCCATTAGATTTTCTAACTGCTTTATGCAATACAGGGTCGCAGGGGAGCCAAAACCTATCCCAGCAAGCACTGGGCAAGAGGCTGGATAGACCCTGGATGGGATGCCAGTCCATCACAGGGCACACACACACACATACAAACAAACACAGACACGCACAAACTCATATCAAGACCTGTTTCCCCACTAGCCAGTTAACCCACTAGTATGTCTTTGGACTGTGGGAGGGAACCGGAGTACCTGGAGGAAACCCACGTGGACACAGGAAGAACATGCAGACTCCACACATACAGACAGTCCTGGAATTGAACCCAAGGTCCCAGCACTGCAAGACCACAATGCTAACCAACAGTTCCTGGAAAAACGCAAGCCGGAGACACTTCTACCCTGACCATGGAGGTGGAAGAGTGTCCCATCAGAGCGACAACACTGCCAAGGACACAGCTCTGCTGCAGGAATGTAATCAGTCATCTTAATAGCTACAAGACTTACTTGTGGACTTTCAAGTTTGAAGGCTAAAAACAGTGTATAATCCCTACTCAGAAGTCATGTCCTTAACTTTTGACTTTTAATTTTCTTTTAAACCTATAGCAAGTGTTGACGGAAGCCTCACTCAAGGACGGGAGACACTCTCTGTGGGGAGGCCAGTAGTCCACACAGGCTGCGCGCTCCTGGAGAGGAGGACACGGCACTCCGCCGTTCTGCGGCTCCCGGACCACGCGCCTCATCCGCACGCGGTAGGTGACCTGGCAGGCCTCGGCGCAGCCTGACCACACACTCCACTCGCCAACTGCGCAGGAAGCAGCTAAAACAGGGGGGAGACAAAGGAAATCAGTGCCGTCGCTGGCCACACCGCCACCTTCCAGGCTGATGGCAGAAGATCAACAAGGCTGGGCCTGGTCCGTGGTCTAGACTTTCTCCCTCAGGGCCAGAATTCCCAAAACAAGGCCCCGGAAACCACATAATAGGGGGTGCCATCTTTCAGATGAGACACTAGACACAAAGTCCTACTGTAGCTCCTTGATCACTGAAGATGTCATGGCACTGTTTGAGAGACGAGGGGTGTGAACTCCAGTGCCCTGGCTGAATTCCACCCGGGGACTGGCACAATCTTTAATTCCCCCATTGAGAAAGGAAAAAACACAACATTCTGGCTGTTTAGAGTTCTTCAGTCTTTCATCTGAAGCAAGGGATTAACCTTTACTTATTCTGGGAACATATCCCTAAGGATATTTGGTGTATTTCAAGAATATTGAATGTGTATTTTGATATACTACTGGGAGACACAATGTGGGCCAGATTCCAAACAATTGGTAATAGGTATGTCTAGTTAGGTGGCTGAGTTATAGTATAGTAAGAATAGTTTTGGAGAAATTAAAACAAAGGCATGAGTACCCACTTATGAAGCAGGGTGTTTCTTTCCTGGTGCTCTCTGAGTGCAGCACCTCACCCAAGGGTACAACATCACTGTCCTACTCATAAACTCTCACTTACTGCCAAGTCCAGAGTCCTGACCACTAGTCCACACTGCTGTCTTCCAGTATCTCCAGTCATGTTATGGGAAATAAAGTTTTCATGGCACCAACTGACAGCATTAGGGGTCTAACCCCTGTGTTCTGGCTAAAGTCCAGCTCTGAATCTGGCTTAATTCAGTTTCCCAAATAGTTTAATTACAGAATTCCCCACATCTCTGTCTTCATTAATTTGTCACTAAATATGCTTGTGGATGGATTGCTAATTGATGGTGAATGCAATCAGCACACCTGCAAAGTACCAGAGTACTGTGTGAAGAAAATAAAAGTAAATACCTCCTTATTATTATTAATAGTGTTGTAGTTCACTTGTTTTGGTTTTTCAGTCTTCCAACTCTGCACCATCTGTGTGGAGTTTCCGTGGTATCTTTGTGGCTGCTTGGGTTTTCCACTCACAGACAAATTTATGTCTCTATATTGCCTCTAATATGTGTGCCCTGGAGTCTCACCCACAGTGAATCCTGCCTTGTGCCAATTCTCTGCAGGGTTAGGCTGTACTGAACCACTGCAGTCCTGTACTGTACCAAGCAGTTCTTGAAAATGAGTAGATGGACTCGAGTTGTGGCAATGAGTAAATAGGCACACGCTTATTGTGTTTACTGCAACACTGTATTTAGTTCTTCTCTGACTCAACACTGCCTGCAAGGACTGTTCAAACATTGATGCAAAGTAGAGAGTGCAGAGCAAAGAGAAACGAAATGAATATGAAACACCCCCAAAGAAAATAGCCTCTTTAGTAGCGAAAAGCTAACTATAACATTTGCTTCCATACTTTTGAACTATAGCCTTCATTTTATAGATACATATATGTCTACTTTTACTTTCCGTGCCTCTCCCGGCACATTACATTACCTGGGCAGGCTTGCTGGTAGTCGTGGCAGCAGTCCAGGGCTGATGTACACGCCTGGTCACAGTAGCAGCTCCCGTACGACCTGTCGGGTCTCCATCCCATACTAGAGCAGGAGGGGTCCCTGCCGGTACAGCACAAGCCGGAGTCCACACACCCTGCTTCGCAGCTGGGGCTCTGCAGCCACAGCTCAACGGCGCAAAGAATGAACGCCAACTCCCGGAATGCCATTTCTGTCAATGAAACTAAACTACAAAAATAAACCTAAAAAAAATAAAAATAAAGAAACAAAGTCAAGTAACACTTTGACACAAAACAATGTAGCCAGGGCTACCTCTTAGTTTACTCGCGCTCTTAGTTCCTGAAGCACCTGTGTTACTTTGTTTTGACCGCTATTTCCTTTGAACATACTGTATGTATTCATTTTGTTTCATTTTGTTCTCTGTTAACGCTGACATTTTTTGTGCATCGCTTATTTTCCGAAACACAGAGATCCTTTTATTCCGATGGCTCCTCTGGAACGCAACATAATATCTCTGTTAAAACAAGTGTCCGTGCAGCACTGTCCACCCGTGTCTGAAAATCAGAACAGATAGACCAAATCCGACTCCCTCGTTAAAATTGGAAAAGTGGACGTGAGCAAATATGTTACCTTCTTTCTAAGAGCGCTGACAAAGAATTGTACTGTAACTGGTGAGTAATATGGTGAGTTAACCTTTCGCACTCGAATTGTAAATTACAACCCCAACACGTTTAAAGAGACAGCACCTCTTCCAGTTTCGCTGTAAGTAACGTTTGCTTGGCGTTTATAAGGAGAAAGGTTGTCCGCTTCTTCAATATAATATTACCACGCTGCATCTTAAGGCGTTGCTCCGGACATTAAAAATAAGGCTGGTGATGTGATTATTGTGGTATACATTACATTATATACAATATACATTAGGGGTGAGATGTGTAATTGTCTTAAAAAATACAGAGCCGTTTTTGTTCAATTGTAACAATCCCGCTAGGATGTCACATCGGCTTCAGAACCGGTTAAAAAAACAACAGATAATATTGTTACAAATGAATGGAGAAAACCAGAAAATGACAGAGTGGATAAATCCATTTAAAAAATAATAATAATCATAATTTTCACCTTGTAAATGACTTTCCCAAGAACACATCTGAGAGATTGGTATAGTTAGAGGCACACAGTTCTCTGACACAGCTTTGGTGAAAAGAATAGTAATTCAGACACCATGGGTTAAACAAACATTAACAGTGACAATACACACACTAAGCTACAGTACATACAACATAAACATACAACACAACAAGTTACCCTGTGTACAAACTTTCAAATAAGAGGCCTAACATCCTAACCACCCAGGAGAACCCCAGACTGTTAACAGCTACTCAAACTCTTATATAACGCCTACAGAGGACAAAATGCAACCTGCAGTTAAATCTGTCTCTCTTCAAACCTGGATGCCACAAAATGAACGGACCCACAACCAGAAGAGGCTGTTTTTAACCAAGGGATTCTGTAGGTGGGAAATCAGTTCTGTAATATAACAGGCTCATTT
This sequence comes from Atractosteus spatula, assembly GCF_055471065.1. Classification (NCBI taxonomy): domain Eukaryota; kingdom Metazoa; phylum Chordata; class Actinopteri; order Semionotiformes; family Lepisosteidae; genus Atractosteus; species Atractosteus spatula. Next base: position 9,206,947 of record NC_142724.1, read on the forward strand.
AACAAGGGTCAAAGATTGAGCTCCAATCCGGTCTTCCTGGGTGATCAGGAACAAGGAGCTCTCGTTCTTTTGCCTCGTGTCTTCCTCCCATCTTCTTCTGTACCTGCCTCTTTCACGGTGTCTTTCTGCACTGTTGATTGACACTTCATTTTTTACCCCGAACTTAATTAGCTATGGTAAACCAAGGTATATTTCACAATTGCTTTGATCACCGAATCTGAGACCATTACATCTCAGCAAACTTCCCCATTGCGTTGAAGCTGGAAATGTTGACACTATTCAGGTGTCCCCATTGTATCGCTTCATAACAAGACCTCATTAAGCAATGTAATAGTTTAAGAGCAAGCAATTGAAATCTCATGCAGGCCTAAAATCAGCAGGCACCAGGACTGTCAGAGCTGGAAAACCTTGAGATTCTCTTACAAGAAAGGACTATCACATTAAACCAAACCCACAGACTGGCACCAGACATGCTAATCTTCCTACACATTACCGATAAAGAGTTTAACCTTGACATCCCTGTTTACAAGACTGATGTTGATATAAGTTTCAGACATAACATTTGAAGTTTGATTGGATTTCTGCCTGGTTCTTAAACGTGTTTCCATGTGGTCAGAGATTGATTTTGCAGAGACTGGAGGTCCCTTGTGAATCAATTAAAAAAATAAATTTAAAAACTAACTGCAAACCTGTGACAGAATGCTGGTTTTATTCTTAAAAGAATAAATTTAACAACATCTCTATACTGTGCTGATTGCAGTGATATGGTCACCTGTATACTGCATATCCTCATGTATAAAGGTTTTGAATTTAAGGTTCTAAACCAACTGTATTATACAGCAACTGGGGGAATTTTTTCTTTCCAGTGTGTAGAAATTTAATATTCTTCTTCTTTAATTGTCTGAAAGTGGGAGATTGTTTCAGGACTCCATTATTGGAGATGTGACTCTATGTTATTATGGCTCAGCCCAGCTTTTAACTTTTGTTGTTTTACGCTGGCAGTCTGATTTGCAGTTTCTGAGCAAGCAAGTGAAAAGAGTGGATTAATTTAATTCCAGAAACCGGCATTCATGCAGCAATAATGATAGTGGGAGAGAGTGATAAAATACCAGTTATAACACTTGATTTCTCCAAATCAAGCATTTTGCATGATATTTCCATACCTCAACCTATTCATATATAATATTCATATAATCACTGCCTGTTCATAAGAAGGACCATAACACAGAGCTCTTTCAGTATAAACTTGTATTATTACTGAAGCATAAATTTATGTCCTTCTTGTTGCAGACGATAATCACCATTAACAGCCTCCACAAAATATGTGGGAAATGAACAGAAACAAATGTGAATTAAATGTGTTAATTCATGGCTGGTATTGGGGATATTGATCTTAATAATGATCAGTGCAATCCATCATAAAAAAATTAAACAGTGTTACTAGAAATGGAAATTATATGATCAAAACACTATTCTTTTAAGGAGTGCATTGAATGGATCACAGCCTGAGAATACATAAAAAACATTAAATATAATAGATATGCATCTGCTGATAAAGTCTTCTGGGTTTCAAGGCAGATAAGGTATAGGAATGTGTCTGATTTCACAGACTCAAAGTGAGGTCTAGCTAATGGATTAAACTGCATCGTGTAATTTTATCTTTACTTCCCCTGATGTAAATTCTACATTCTTAACTATATCACCAAACCCCTGGTTGACCTTTTTTCACCATTCTACACACATTTTTGACTTTGTATCTGTTTATTTGCACCTCATAACAGCAAGGCTGTTAGTTACTTGGCCTTACAAAGAGCACATTGAGAATACAAATTCCTGAAAAGACACCAAAATATTTCGACCAGTTAGTGCAGTGATCAGCGTATGTTGCCATGGGAACACTCTGGACTTCTGGCAGGAGGAGAGGACTTCCAAATAAGGGAGGAATGTGATTAGATGCTGAGAAGCTTTTCTGATTGACAAGCATTCTTTGTAAGACCATACAAGGGTATCTATCTGGTGTACAACCGCTTATGTCAGTAGGTTTTGTTTAAATGGTCTATTATCTGACAATACTAATCTTGATATATATTACATAATTGATATACAACATATGGCAATAGACTCCTCTACTCTGATTTTCTGTCATATTACAAATGGGTGGATTTTCTGTGGTGCCAGGCTCAATTAATTTTCTGAAGTTGACTTCTTGTAGGCTGAGCTTCATACCAACTTTTCTTGAGTTTGCTTTCCTTCAAGCCTTGGAGTGCAGTAAGTGTGTCGTGGTGAATTTCTAATATCCTGAGGAAACAATAAATACAGTTTTACTTAAAAGGGTAAACTGTGCGTGTAGCACCCTCTGTAGATTCATCCCTGAACAGTCTCCAAAAACCAGGTCAGCCATTGTCAGTCTATGGAACCTCATCACAGTCACCCATCCATGAAAAGAATGACTTAACTTACTTAAGGTACAGATATTTAAAAGAAAAATACTGAGCACACAGACAAGGCACACTTCTGTTGAACATAATATTTATGTTCAATTCAAAATCACAGGTAGAAATTATTTCAGAATTAAAAAAGACATACTGTATATATCCATAATCCCTGAAAAAATATATACTAATGCATGTAAAAAACACAATAAATTGAACATAAGCAGCTCATTGGCCACATGGACAATATTATTTACATTTTACATACAAAGCCGATATATTTGATTACCGTTTTAAACAGTCTGTGTCTTGGGATAATAAAATAATGAGCTTAGTCATTTGGTTTAAAAAAATTAAAACAATTAGGCATTCAGAATTATGTATTTGAGTTAATAAATTGACAAAATTAGCTGATTAAAAATCCATATAAGTAACTAAAATGACAAGATAGTATTTAACACAAGAACAGCAGTGGGTATGATGTACTTGGGTGTTGAAGACCACCTAGCTGCTTGTTGATAGTGAGAGTAGCCTGTCTGTGAGAAGATGAAATGTTCTGGTTTAACGCTCAGCAGACTGAGCTGGAGAAACCAGGAAACCAGCTCTGTGAGGGGCAAGTTCCTGGGAGTAACCCTAGGGGGTTTTATCGCCATGGACTCTCTGAAAACTCATTTTCAGACTGAAGAGGCTGCGCCTTAAGAAATTCAAGGAATATATGACCCCCATCAGCAGAATAGACTGTGTCCTCAACTAGCATGAAAATAATCTACATGCCCAAATGCTGTTCAGAGATAACTGTTCAGAGAGAGACAGAAATTTCTGGGGTGTCTGGCAGAGAGAATTGCTCAAGTGGTGATGTGGGGTGGAATCTCTTTCAACACAGTAACACTTCTGAGGCAGATTAAGGGCAATCTTACAGCTATCAGTACATGGACAAAGTCCATGGGCTCAGTTTCAGTTTCTGCTAACCTATATTGTAGTAGGATAATGAAAGAATATACAGTTCTTAGGAGTAACATGGCACAGCTTTACTAAAACAAAGCCAAGATCGTGCCTTGGACAATGTTTTCTTCTAAGTCCTGTCCATAAGAACAGCTGTGGGACCAACTCACCAATACAGGATACAGTTGTTATTGTTGTACCTTTGCCAGCAGGCTGCAGCCGTACTACATTTCCCGTCCATCAGTGCGAATCCCGCTGTGCGATTGCGTAAAATGCGAGCGCCGTCTTCTTTAAAAACCTCTTGGCGAACCTAGATCTTTCTTTCCTTCGTGGTCTTCGGTGAGAGAAGGTAGTGTGGCGTGCCATAACCATTTGCAATCATTCTTTTACACGTCATGTGATTTTTCGTGTTACTGTTTTATTCGGTGGGTTGTACAGGAAAGCGAAATCTTGCGAGATATGCTTAAAGTCAGTTTTTTACATTTTGAGGCATTCTGCACGTGGTGTTGTACTTTTGTGAAGCATCTATTAATGATTTGTATGAATGAATGTATAGTTTCGGTGTGGTAATGGTGTTGCATGTTTTATTTGCTTACAGAAGCAGGGTTAATAATAACGAGTTTGATGAAAATGCAAAATCTGAACACGTGCGCAGTTCGGTTGTTGTGAACGGGCTTTAGTTCTGGGTCGTCTTTAGCATGAAAATTGACTTTTTTAAAAACAATTGTTTGACACCACCCGGATCTCCTGTTTGTATTGGTTTTAATCGTTACCTTGTGCTCCACATTTGTCTTTTCTTCTAGCGCTTCGTGGTGGTGTGACATGGTCGTACTTCAGACATCAACAAGCGAGGGTAAGAATAATTAAACGTTTTAGCTGTAATTTGAAGTTGTGCTTCTCTTGTCTTGGGGGGATTTGTCAGTTTCCTACTTGTATGGTTCGGTACCACGTGGAATTTAAGCTCCTTGTGCGTTTGCAGTGTCCGCTTACATGTCTGGCCGATCGCCTCGGGCCAGGACTGTATCATCACTGAAAAGGACAACCCCCCCTGAGTGAATATTCTTGCAACGTAGGAATGTTAATTGTAAACATAAATAACGTTATAGTAGCATCAGGGGAATACAATTGACATGTTTCTTTCAAGAGCTCCTTCATCGCATGTACACAGTTTAACAAGTAGAAAAATGGGCTGTTTCTTAATTAAATGTTCTTAAAAATGCATCAGATGTGCGCATTTAACATCGGGGAAAAAATACCCCGCTAATCCGCGAGAGCGATTTCTGCTAATTGTATAGGCTCCCAGACCATCGAAAGTTTATTTCTTTGAAGAGATCTTATAAATGAACGTCAGTCTAAGCCCTCGTTTTTGTGTCGGTAGTACTGGGCAGTTGTCTGTGAACGTTGTGAAACGCAACTCATAGCGTGTTTTTGGAAGATGTAAATGCCAGTTAAAGAACTACAGCGCTATGTTTAAACTTCCTGGTTAGAAAACATCGGCATTTCAAACCATAGTGAAAGTAAAATGCACACACTAATGTGTAAAATCTCCAATTTATATAACAAAATAGACTAAAGTGACCTATTACTATGCTGTACTGTAAATGTGCAGCCTTTGTCCTTCATATCTTTTTAGTGTATAATATGGTTAAAATCCAAGGTTCATGTTATATAAATTTACGATGATCTGCTCTGTGGCTAAAGATCTGTGTCTGTAGCTGGAAGGTTGCTGGTTTGTATCCTGCGGTCAGCAGAGGAATCCTACTCTATTGGGCCCCTGAGCAAGGCCCCTAACCCCAACTGCTCCAGGGGTGCTGTATAAATGGCTGACCCTGCGCTCTGACCCCAAGCTTCTCTCCCTGTCTTTGTGACTCTTGGAGAGCAAGTTGGGGTATGTAAATAAAGACAAATTTAGAATACAAGACATTGTATATGGCTAATAAAGTGATCTTATCTTATCTAAAATGGCAGATATGGTCTGTAACTAGATTCTGGTGGTAAACTTGAAATGTGGGTACTATAGGAAGTCATATAACAATGTGCTTACTTAAGGAGGTTACCTAGAGTAGCAATGACTGAGGTTTTCAAACTTTCAGCCTTGTTACTCTTGTTGCACTATCCTGATCATTCTCATACTTTAACAAAAGCATGTACAAATAGTTGTGATCTGCACATGTATATGTCCCTTACTCAGTATTTCCCAATGAATTTAAGGTATCCAGAGTAAAGATTTAGTACTATAGTATTATTACTCTGACTACTTTGTCAGTCAGATAGTTGTAGTGGTAAGCTTTTCTCTGTAAAATAGCCCATGTTCCACCTCGTCAGACTTGTTTTATTTTTAAAAGTACTTTGTGTAATACGGTTTGATATTGCCTTGCAGGGTTCCCTTTAGCCTTGAGGTGTGTAAGGGATCTGTGTGCAACATGACAGCGAACAGAAGTGGCAGTGGCTTTGGTCACGTTTTAAGTAAGTGTTACTTAAAACAAATTACTTGTTGCATTTGTGAAGACGTAATTCGAGATCATCCTATACAGACTACTTTAGACACCCACGACTTGGTACAGTCCTTTCCATTTGTGTGCTTGCTGGTACAAGTATGATGACTAAGCTTTTTTCCCCAGCAGATCGATAGTGTTGACTCTTTTGCACTATAAGCCAAATGTTCTGATTGACCAGCAAAAAAAACACATCTGCAGAATTCTGATGAGTGATTCCTCCCAGTCTGATCTTTCTTTTCTGGTTTCCCGCAGTGATGTGAGGAGTTCTGCTGCCAGTACACGTGTCTCAAGGTATGTATAAAGAAGGGAGAAAAATTAGATTGTTCCCCAAAACCAAGGTGGTTTAGCTTCTTTTCACATGAGGAGAGGAAGCAGGGTAGGTAGCCTTGGTGTGATGGAGTAACTTGATGTGAATCGGGTCTAGCTGGTGCTGTAAAGCTGTTTGGACTCTTACTTAATGTTCCTTTAACTTCCCTGTACTTTTTCGTCTGGCTTTGCCTCAGTGCTTAAAATGATTATAGTCTGATTCACAACTTTTAAACAAAAGAAACAGTGCAAAAAAGTGGTGGGACAAACACGCAGTCTTAAATTTAACATGTCCCCATTCTGTGTTCCATTGTAAATTGATAAGTGTCACCTTTATTTTAGGTGTCACTCATTACTAAAATGCAGCTTGAGCACCAGTAACTGACCGTTGCATTTTGGAATTCTGTGCAAACTTTTCAAAAACCATCTCCTTTGCTGTTTGTAGGCAGGGTAATTTACCCCTCCTGCTAATTTATCACTTCAGGCCTGCAAGCTGATGTCAGCTGCTTCAAGTGTTTTAGATGTCTTGAGTAAATTTGTAAAGGCACACCAATAAATCTGTTGACTAGTTCTTGAACCATTTTCACAATAGTCTTCAGCTTCTAAAACTAAATGGATCAAGTCATTATTGCAAAGGTTGTTTCCTCAGAATACCATCTGTACTATTGACAAGACTTACAGATGATGTACAGTGAGAAATTGGATCTAGTGTACTTACTGTTACCTTGCACATGTTATCAGTCATTCAAATCTTCATTCCTGATAGCTGCCTTGGCACATTAGTGGAATGTTCTTAGATTTACTGGATGTCTGATGATTTTGGTTCTGGTGAATATGATGACTTATCTTTTTTCCCCAGCAGATCGACTTTGTTGACTGTCTGCTATTTTAAGCCAAATTTGTCTGATTCACCAGCTTAAACAATGAACACTTTGCAAAGTGCTTTTTCCTGTTTCTGAAGAAGCTGCCTCTTTCCTTGCAGGTCTGTGTGCTGGAGATATGGTGGTACCATGGAGATACACAATCAGTGTTGGCACTGGTGGAATCTGATTTTCTGCGCCGTTGGTGTAAGTATTGTAGATTGTTGCTAAAATTTGTGCCAGGAGTACAAGGCTGGTGTCTGTGATGACTGATCTTTTTTCCCCAGCAGATCGGCAGTGATGACTGCTTGCTATTTTAAAGCCAACTTAACTGATTCACCAGTACATTTTAGAAAGGCCTGTACATGAAGTGCTATTTTAAATGGCTAAAGAGGATGCTCTTTTTGCAGGGGGCGAGTGATCATGCTAATCTCAAGGGTGAGGCTGCTGCAGAATTTGGAATGGTGTCGGTGAAGCGTGTGGCGCTAATGTAAGTGAATTGCTGTTCTTGTTTAAAAGGCTCATTGGCGGGTAGAGCTGAGCTGGTTTGGGAGACTGCTTCTGCTGTGAATGATGACTGATCTTTTTTTCCCCGGCAGATCGACTGTGTTGACTGCTGAATACATTAAAGCCAAACATGTCTGACACATTAGCAGCAGAATAATGCATTGTGTAACTTGTGTAGTTATGAAATTTTGTTGATGGCAATAAAGTTAACATTTCGAACTTTGAGAGGTCTGTCGCAGGAACCAAGTGCCTGAACACTGCAGCATTTGGTTGTTGGAAATTTTACCTGAGGTTCAAGCCTCATGCATAGTTAAATTATAGAAGTTAGTCTTTGGAAGCAAGGAGCACTTAACTGCAGTTTTTTAAAAGGTAATCTTTGTCTTGTTTCAGGATCAAGAGGGGGAGTGAAGTGCCAAGATGAGTGGTTATTGAGGACTTGCTTCCTTTTGGACCTTGTTTTTTGTTAATGTGAGCCAGTAATCAATGTAATTCTTAATTGGTGTAACATCTCTGAAAGTAGATGAGCATAATTTTCTTGATTATAAAAAAATGAAGTACTTAAATACTACAATGTAACCTGCCTGTAATCCATGTCATAGAATATTTTCACCTATGACTTTGAATACAATTCCATCAATTGTTCCACACAGGTATATTAAATTTGATGTTGCATAGATGCTATGTGAGCATTATAATTCTCAATTAATAGATTCTATACTCCTGTGATATACAGTACGTTCTACTAAGCCATATTGCCTATTCTGAGTGAAGTGTATCCTAGTTAAAAAGGGTAGCTTTTACAGAACTGTTCTAGTATCACACTCTTTTCTACATTTGTGAAAAGGAGTCTGCAAACTTATTTCTATTGTCTAGGAATCCTCATTTTCCCAATATGCTAATAAACAATTGTTGAAAGTTTTTTTTTCTGTCATAACTTAGTCGAAGCACACATTACTATAGCAGCCTACTCGGGCAGTAAAAATAAATCGTTGAGAAATGATGCATAGTTCCTAAACTATGCCAGGCTTTACCCTTATTGATACCACATGGCCATTTCACGGCTGATCACCTCCTTACCTGGGCAGGGAGTCACTGTCCAGTAGGTGCTACAAGTTACCTGTGACTCCACAACTTCTCTCACTTGGAACAGTTCCATTTTGACCACTGCAGCCATCTGTTCAATTACACAGTGTAGAAATCATTTGCAATGAAAATGCTAACATTATGAAACTCAAAAGGACCACTGTTGGCTGTTTACAACTTACTGAATTTATCAGAACTTAAATTCCATGCTTTCCTAAACTGATGATAAAAGGGTGACCTGCTGGATTATGGCTTTTCAGGAGTAATATATCTATAAAATGCTGCTACTGTTGCAGAACAAGAAAAAAAACTGGGAACCATTCTTTTAGCTCTCAAGCCATAGACAGTTGAGTGTGACTTTCATACATCAACCTCACTAGTCCAGGATAACTTTAGAAAATGTGCATAGCTCAAACCTTGTTTTACACTTACAGAAGCAACTGGTTGATAACTGAGTCCAAAACCTGTCCTTTACCAGACATTTTACAAGCCAAAAGAAACATTAGCCTTTTAATATTAGTCTGCTATAATCTTTAATAGTATCAGGAATACCAAGTCCACATTCTTCTGTATTCACATTCTATCACTTGCAAACATGAAAAAAACAGGGGGTCTGGATTCCCAATCAAGCCAAGGAATTGCTCGTGTCAGAAATCAAACCATTATGGCGATGATGTGAGTATTTTTCAATGCCCTGCAGTCCAGGAAAAGTATACCAAAAATAATGTAGCTGTGCCCAATTCCCTAAGGTAAGCCCTATTTCTATACCCAAGGAAAGTATAAAACTTAATGAAGCTGCTCTTTGATGGTTTTGAAGAACTTGTAAACCCAAGCAGGAGGATTAAAAGGTATTGCAAGAAAGCAAAACCAAACACTTTTTTGTGCGTAAAAGCACACGTTTTACTTACATTCCATGGGGAGAAAAAAGTTCATGGTTAACAATGACAAGTTTGAAGCATTACAAGAACTCTGCAGGGGGGTATCGTGCTTGGACCATATGCAATAGAAACTTTTTATTGCCCACATTGCTGCAGGCAACAAACACATGACAACACAAACATTACATTAAATCACAAAAACCTTTTCAGCCCTACATGGAAATGTAGATAAACACTTTTTTCAAAGCACTCAAGGAAAATCAACTGCATTTTGTTAGCTTTATCATATCCATCCATGAAGTTCTCCAACTGTTCTCAGTATTCACAAACAGAACGCCCCCTTTTAAGTTAACAATGGGGTTAAAATTGATTTAGAGGGAAAAACAAAAAAAAAGAAAACTAAACATTCAAAATGGTTCTCTTCCACCAAAACAGAAAAACCACATACTTGGATATGATCCAGCACTTTTTTTAAAAAAAAACTACATTCCTACAAAAAAAAATGTATACAATTAAACATTAAGGAAAATGAACCTTTTAATCAGTCTTGTTTAACTGTGAACATTTCAAAAGTATTAGCAACTTGATGATTTAGACACTACAGTGGCTAAACTATAACTGTAGCCCTCTAAAACAGTTGAGTTACGCTACAAAGCATCTGATTTTCTCTGGTGCTTTTTCCCCTTTATTTAAAGGCCATCTATGCTGTGCCGTCCAGAGTTTGTCCCATGGTGTTTGAGTTAGCCTGTTTCAGAAGAGCATCACCTTCCATTTCTTGTTTTCCACATCTAGGGGGGAAAAATGTAGATATTAGATGGGCGGAAAGCAACTTTTATCCATCAATATGAACTGAATCGATGAAGAAAAAATGCATTATTTCTTGTAGGAAATCTCAGCCTTTTCAAATGAAGCTTAATTAAAATTTCATATATCTTTTTTCTTTGAAACAATCCAAGCCTTTTATTTGGATTACAAGATCATCAACCACCTGTCCATTTTCTAACTGCTTTATCTAATATGGGGTTGCAGGAGAGCCAGAACGTATCCTGACAAGAAACAGACACAAGGCAGGGTACACCCTGGACAGGACACCAGTCTATCACAGGTCACACACAAACTCCACGTAGACCATTCCCCAGGAATTGAATCCAGGGCCCCAGAACTGCACTGCAGCAATACTAAACATTGTGCCACCATGCTTCCGATTAATCCACCTTAGCTTTTCTATACTACCCTCATACAGGTAAAGGAAAGGAGTAGACCACATTCTTGTCCTCTGGAAGATGTCATTGTCCTATCCTTTCACATCTTAAGTAGCTGCATCCAACTGTTAACGTCCTAGGCCAGGGCAACTCAATAGGTGGAGCTTCCAGTCTGCTCCAACGCAGTACTTTATTGTGAAATAATTAAAGCACGGGACGCAGCAGCACTGCTCACTGGAGTGGACTGGGGGGCCACAGGTTGAGTAACTCTGCCCTGGCCTCGCAGCTTTAAGGTACAACTCGAGGGCTAAAAGTGAGGAGTGGTGCCTCTACTAATCCCAGTGTTGCCTGGGCAGCCATGTACTGCTGCTGGGTGAATCCTTGGCACTAGAAATGTGGTTTCTAGTTTCAACTTTCTAAACATTCTTTTCCACAAGTGCACATTTATAAATGAAGGGAATTCCTGAAACGGAGGTTGACATTTGTGAAACTGGTATGAATGAACCCATTGTTAATTTGTTGGGCAGGATGGTTCTTTTATATTTATTCATGCACATTCCAGGCTTTAAAATACAGCACAAAGGTCAAACTCAACTCACACTGAAATTGGTCCATTTCCAGTTCTGTCATTAGATTGTTGGTCCAGCTCTGACAGTAACTTCAATATATTCAGGGCAGCCTGGGAATAATAAGGATGAATTATTTTTCAATAGAAGGCGCTTATTAGGTCTATTTAGACATGTTCGGACTTTTAACACATTTCTGCAGTGCCCTTGAAGCTGTAATAATTATAATAGGGGTTTGCAATCAGTCTCTTCCTCTTCTGCATCCTGCAAAAGCATTTATCTGCTCTCCAACACTCTCCAATACCAAAGTGGGATTACAGAATGTACCCCAAAAAAATCCACTAAATTTCCTATTATTTCAGAATTTTTTAATTTGAACTACATTATGATTTCTTCAATACATCAAATACTCTGCTCAAATAGCACCTCTAACTCCAGACTCCCCCAGAGTACAAAATGAGAGACTTAAGTAATAGTTGCAAAAAAATGTTTCTAAATAAAAAGGCTAAAGAGTGTGACTCCGAATTACTGTGGAAAGGAGCAGTCAAGAAAGAGCTCACATAACCTGAGAAGATACTGGAGGAAGTACAGCTTGGACAGAAGAGATCACAACGTCCACAACAGCCATCACTGATGGACATACATTGCCAAGACTCAAGGTCAAACAAATTGTGTGATAAGTCGCTCTTTTGAGATGAGCCTTACTATTTTGCTAACGGAGACAGAGACTCACCATGTCATGACAAGATTCCACATCTTTTCCTATTCCATGGCTGATAAGGGGGGGCTGAGAGGAGCAGTTTATCAGAGAGACAAACTCGTTCTTATTGTTTTTGGGAAAGTCTTTATATTCCACCTGTAAAACGAGGCAAATATTTTAGGATTTCACAAACTTTGTGACTCGGAGGGCACTACACATCAAAGCAAGCAAAGAATCGAGCACTTCCAACAACACACCTGGCTAATTCAGGGATCCCCTAGATAATCAATAAGCAAGTCCCTTTAGAAACCAAATTGACCAAAGATGGAAAAGAGAAATAAAATAAAGTTGCTTTCGATTCAAACACATGAAGATCCAGGGGTTGCTGCCCTCAGTGGCGCCCCATCAGTACCTGGAGTCCCTGCACGGTGGACAAGTAGTCCAGCTGCTCGGAGGGCCGGGTGAGGGGGCCGTGAGGAAGGTGTCCCAGGCTGCTGCTGCCTTTTAGAATGGTCTCGGCTGTCGGGGAGGTGCCACCATACAGCAGCTCCCTGGCGATCATAGCTGTGACGGTGGCCTTGGCAGGGTTGATAGGGGAACGGTTGTAGTCTTTGGCGTGATGTCCTTGGCTGGCACCCACAGCCTGGGCCACCTCTGGTACCATGGGCAGGATCCCGGCTGGCAGCTGCTGGTGGCTCAGGAAGGGCATCCGGAATTCATCCTCCCTGCTCCCTAGAGAGAAAATGCCAAAAGGTTTAAGAGTTAGTGCATAAAAACGAAGTGAGGAGGCCAGACGTCTTCAAGAACAAAGCTGGGTAGGTGACATGGGTGACTTTCAGGCACCCAAGAATCTTCCTGCATTATAGTGTCTCCTAGTTTGACTCTTGAATGCAATTCCTCGTTACTGCCACTTCAAACTTCAGATCCTTCATTTCACCAGTTGTTTGTCTGGGGCAGTATAGATGTCCGAATCCACAAAAATCTCACTCAGCAGAATGGGCGATCAGAGCTCCTCCTGTTTGCAACCCTTCGTATGTTATTAGAATAAGGAGAGTAGACTATATATAAACATCTACATAGAAATATTCATTTGAAATAAATCATTTAAAAATCACTCACCTATTCCTGCATCTTCCACTACACTGGGTTCAAAGAAGGTCACTTTTCTTCCTTCTCCAGCCTTCTTCGCCTGCACCTACAAAAAGCAGACACCTTGCATAGGAGAGGGCAGCTTCAGCAGCAACCGAGCCTACAGTTCATTACCAACTCACCTCAGATACGTTTAAGACTCTTTGAGACATCTGACAACAAAAACTACCTTGGAAAAAAAGCAGTCTATAACATTTTGTGTGGATAACTGAACAATTTGGCGGAAAAGCATACATTGAGGACTGCAATAAGATCTTAACTTGTGGCAAAAATAAGATTAATGAATGCATTGGCTTAGTCATTTCATGTGGAAGACCAAATTGATCTAAGACATCCTAGCACTCAATTTACTTGGCTCCTCAAAAACTCACACATCTTCCTTAAGATGTATTTTCAAATATCTAAGCAATTGTGCTAAGCTAATGTTGTGAATCAGCTTAGTCTGTGATCTACACCTCAGCTTCAGTTATTTTTCTTTGACCTGTGATCTGTGCAGCATTACTTCATAACTGCAGATGAGCCTGTCCACAAAAGACTATACAAATACTAGGCTTCAGAAAATCTGAGAAGTGACAGAAGACATTAATGTAACAATGAATCTGTCACTCAACGCTACACTGGACAGCTGCGGCCCCCCTCTAAAGATTCACCTTTTCATCAGATTTCAGAGCAGGCTTGGGGGGCTGTGGCTGAGGCACTTTAAATCCCATTAGCTCCAGCATCTTCTCCGCTGCATTGCGTTTAGCTACCTTCTTACTGGGACCCATGCCTTCCGAACACTGGTTGCCAACTTTGACCTGGAATAAAAAACAAAACTGTCATGTTTTAACTAATAAATCACAACAAAACAACAAAAAGCCAACGGTCCCAGCTTAGATTTGTCGGTACCTTCTGATATCTGTCACTGAGGGGGAAAAAAAAACCTAATTTGTTCTTTCCTTTACAATTTAAGTTTGAAATGCCAGCAGGCCAAGTAATGGTGAAATCACAAGGCTTTACTAAAGTGGAGAAGTGAAGCAGGTGGGAACACACCTGCATGACGAATTCCCGGCGACGTGGGAGGCCCCTCTCTGTCACCAGGCTGTACTCCGGCTCCTTCTCTTTCTTGGCCTGCTGGATCTGAGCTAGTCTGCTGATCGGGTTCATTCCCTGGCCGTACTCTGGGCTCGTCTGAAGCTGTGAATGCAGGGAAGAAGAGCACCAAGTCCCCGCTTATACTCAGTCAAGTGCCATTGTTGTGTAAACATCTACAATAATGGATGTTGCCTTTGAGCTAAACAGCAAACAGTGCAGTTTCAATCCAAACTGAACTACACATCCCAACCGCTGAGACAGAATAAACTGGTGCTCAGAGAACTCTGCTACAAACAAGTTGGTCACAGAGGTCTTCAATAAGCGAGGCAAAACAAATGAATGTAATTGGCGCAAAAGGCTACGTTTTTTCCCCAAAACTACTGCTGTTTAAATGTACTGTTCACAGGCTGGATCCAAACGCACACACAAAAAGACAATCTGACCACACAACACTTCTGAGAGGTTACATCAAGATGTCTTCGATTCTCTTAGACCCGTGAAAGACCACAGTGGCGACCCACCCTAAAACTACTGTCCAAAGCTGCATTGTGAAAAGAAAATGCAATCAATTCTAGCCCTAAAATTCTACGACGGTACAGTATATAACGGCTGCGCAAAGCCTCCTCACTTTGACTATAGACTTTGTTTTCTTTTTGATGCGCGGCTGCACTTTCTCCACCGTCGGCAGCGGGGGCAGTTTCTTCAGCTCCTCCAGCACAGCAGTGGCAGCGTTCTTCTTGGCTATCTTTTTGCTCTTGCCATCTCCCTCCCCCGCGAATTCACCCACGGTAACTTTTATGACGAAGCTCTTCATGTGTGGGGGCCCCGTCTCCTTAACCACCTGAGAGTGGGAGACAGAAAGGGAAAGGAAGAACCGAGCTCTGCGTTTAACTTTATTTCTGCTGGAACTGACCTTTACAAACGTTCCTAACAAGCAACAAGTGACAAGCAAAAATCCAGGCTGACAGGCTTGTTGCAGCCGTCAAATTATTTGCAGGCCATGCAAAACTGCCGCTGTGCTATACATTGCAAAAGCAACGAGATTTAAAAACACATGGACACAGATAAGCTGTTTAACCATAAAAAACGAAGGAGGGCTCCAAGCTGCCGTGTTACAAAAGATGACATTTAAAACATTTCCAACATACTTGTGACAACTGCGATACAGTCCTACAGCTCATTACATAGCACATGTAGAATGGTAGAGATTAAGATCAAGAAAGATTGGTTTGATCACGCTCCATACCTCAAAGTTCACAGGCATGTTCCTCTTCAGTGCAATTTCAAATACTTGGCTGATTTCAGATTTGTTAAGATTTTCTTCAGACTGTTCTCCATTTACCTGCAAGGCACAACGCTCCACTGTTTGTGTTTAAAGACTAAATTCAATATTAATCATATTAAGGATTAATTATGGAATCCATTTGAAATCCCATCAGGAAAAGAGACTTAAAATCAACACTAACCTAGTGAGCACATATTTGGGAGATGAGAGAAAAGGCATGTGCACAAACAGGGAAGCATGCAGAACCCACATGGACAGGTGTCCTAGCCTGTAATCAAACCCAGGTACGGGCTATGCAGCAGCACACAGCTGTTCCACCCTATTCTCAAGCCTGTATGTATTTGTATGCATACAAGCCAGCACATGGGAGACTGGAGGTTAGTATTAGAGCTCATTCACAAAAGACAAGTAAGAGGGTTGTAATTTTTTCCAGTCCCTACTACACTTTAGCTCAATGGAAATGTATTCTGAACTATTTGTTCACAGCACTATCTTTGGCATCACCATAAAAAATTACAAAAACAAATAACACTCAACATAAAGGAAATACACATTAAAAACAAACAATAGTCCTGGCTATACAACAATATACACACACACACATCTCACTCTGCCAATGCTACACTTCCATTCCACTAATCCCAATAGCTTCATACAGGACACAGACACTTAGCTGCATTTAATATACCGATTGCACAGGTGGCAGGTGTTAATGGGAGTGAAGAGGGTGGGAGGGATCATCAACGATAGACTTAACTTTCCTTTGAAGTGCAATACGACTGTTGGATCTGTTTCTCTGGTTGACCAGTTATCTTACGAGCAATATCAACAAATCTGGCAATTTCGCTTTTCTCTAAATACGCTGGCTGCCTTACCACACCATGATATTTAAGATGTATTTTACTAACATTTTATAAGCCCTCTCTATGATAAGACTCACCCAAACCATGCTTCTTGACAAAAAAACACGCCGACTTCAAAACGTGTGCTATATGTTAACAGACTGCTGGATCAGGGGTTTTGCGGTGGACAGACTCACCTCCAGCCTCTTTTCCAAAAGGGGCTCTTTCTGCAGGACCTTGAGTGCTTTGGCAGCAGCGTCGTGTTTAGCAGCTTGCCTGGTCCTGCCTTTGCCATGGAACTGCTGGCCCCCAATGGACAGCTCCATGTGATACATCACCGGCCCCACAGGAGGGAATGGATAATAGTACCTGCAACATCAGGACGTCCCAGAGTCCAGAGCCCAGCACAATCTTTAACGTGTACACTAGAGCACAGATCTTCAACACTGTCAGCTCCTCTTAAGGCTATTCATAGAAAAATCAGTTTCAATCTTTTAACCATTCAAGCCTTCTCAGCCATAAAAAGTTACTTAGACTGACGTTTCAGATTTTAATACTCATAAAATGCTGAAGTGTTTAAAACAGCTATCGTTTTTTAATTGGCTCAATAAAATGAAGTAACCTAAAATTGGCTGCACAGGAAAATCGACATACTCCTTCAAAAAATTGCTCCTTCTAAGAAAAGAGGAAATCTTTCTCCTTGTAAGAAAACCACTCCGGTAATCGGATTAATCTTTTCTTGCCTCCTTACTGTTAACTACGTGCAAGAAAAGGTGAAAGCTAAGGGCTACTTTTAAGCAATCTTTTTAAAGAATAGATGTTGTTCATTTCACGTATGCATGGTTTAGAGACAAGTCTATGCTTCAGGGTCGTGTTTGTGTTCACTATTTCAATTTAATATGACTGTGCTGCCTAATTTTCACTTCTTTAAGCATGAATTGGTGTAAATATTACTCAAAACCTTTAGGACTTTTCTGACAAAAGAAAATTTCAGGTACAAGCAGAACACAGGAATAGATATTTGGGGAGACAAAATTGGATAACTTGGCTAAAACCCAAAAATCAGAACCCTTGTGTTCCCCTTGCAACATGTCATTTTCAATTCTGAATCGAAGCATTTCGTGAGCTAGCCCATCTGGTCAGCACTGACAGACTGGTTTAGGATGCCTTCTTCTTTGGCCACAGGATTATGATTAATAACTGTTAGATGAGTCACTTCTAAAGATGTTCAAGTTTTCAGGAATGCCCCATGAAGCCAAACATACATTCAGCCCTCACTAATAGAAAGCCTTGAGTTGAAAAATAATGATTTGATCATTTTTTTCCAAAGATGCACCCTTGTACAACACATCAGATAAAGATGACGAGCTTTGTAGGGGGTCACAGTGATTCTCTTAAGAGATATTTTAAGTTTCACTCACCCAACAACTTTATTGAAATATAATTTTATTTCACTTTATATTTTAATTCTTAATTACATCTATTTTTGCCCTAAAATTCAAATATGGTAAGATGGTTTCATACATCCAGAATGTTTTAAAATAGTATTACAGTATTTTAAATTATGTAAACATGCCACGTAATACATAAATATGGGCAACATTATCCTTTTTTAATATGATTATCCAGCTCTAGCTTTGATATGGGTAATAACATTTTACATGGTTCCAAAACAGATTATCTTACAAAGGACCCATGTCTTAAAGCGCTTAAGTCTGGAATACTGTAGTCTTCCTGTTTCTGGTTAGCTTTTTTGTACATTCAACCAGAATTCAAGTGCATGGCTGGCTGTGTTCATAAGTGTCCATTACACTGACTGGGGCCAATTACAGAAAACAATGCTATTTGGCTAGCACAACTGGCAGAAAAGTGCCTCAAGTTCAGAGGAACTTCACTTGCAATATTTTCTCTCACTGTAAAGATTTCTGGACTTATTCAGAAAACAGATGTTGCATGATATGACTTTTACATTCACAACAGTGCCTCCTTAAAACCACTGTGATAAGACCTTTTCCGTTAGGTTTTCTAAGAGCATATTTTGAAACTCGACATGTTTGATAACTCAGTGTAGCAGGTGGTTCATTACACAAACACTAAAGAACAGTGTACTGGTGAAAAGAATACAGGCAAAACAATTTTTGATTTTGACACTGGTTTAACTTGCAGCATCAGGCAGCTGTTCTATACTTTACTGTAAAACCTTCCGAGTAAACAAGCATACAGCCCAACGGTAAGCCAAAAAGGGTAAGTATGCTTGTATTCACCACTTTAACAAAGAGTCACGAATGGACAGTAAAAGGGAGTTCTCCAAGGAACAAACAACAGGAAAGATCTTTGCACAAGAAGTTGCAGGTATCTGCCGGTGGTTGAGACCCAAGCTCTGGACAACTTCAGGAAGTGTCAGGATATGTTAGATTCACTTACATACTCAACTACCAAATGGATAAAATGGGTGAAATATCTCTCTTTTGCAGGCTCTCTTAGTTCTGTCCAGGACACTGAATCTATTTTGAGTGGGACCTTAGCAACCAGAGAGCTATGTAAACCCCGCTTTCTCATATGTACATACCTTTATGTAACACAGAACACGTTTGAGAACAGATAGAAGGATTTCACCACGATTTACAGGAATCCCCTTAATTGTGACAACTACTATATATAAGTTACATTTTACAAGCAAAAGTCTACTTACAGTAAGGGACTTAAATGTTTGTAAATGCACCTACCTTGGATAGGGGCCAGGAGGTCTGACATTGTAGTTGAAGTTGGGCCTCATTCCAGGATAGGGATCAATAGGTTTATAAATTGGTTTCTTTCCCAGTTTCATACAAAGTGCATTTAGCTCCACAGTGTGGGTTATACTGTCTGTAAAAAATACATTGAAACGAATTGACAAAATGCTATTAAAACAAGTGTTAAAATTCAATTGGGTGGCACTTGAGCACTCATTTGAAACAGTCTTTATTCCCTCACCAGCTCGGCAACACATGAAATTCAACCTGTAACTCAGACATCACAGCAGGCTTTTTCCTGCTCTACAAATCCATCAGATTTCAATGCTATTTTCTTATTGTCAAAGTCCTGACAAAACTGAAGGAATGCCATCAGAGTGAATTCTACTCTTATCATAATGGTAATGACAGTAGTGATGTAAGCCCACACAGGTGAGTGCACTGCACTTGGTTCTGGAAAAACAAGAAAGGACAATTCTGACTCCTGTATTTACCATCTGAAAAAATAATAATAAAATATTATTTTTCTCAAATGCACATATTACAGGAAAGTAAGGGGAAAAAAAAAGCCAAATATGCCACATCCCAGTGGAACACGCCTTGTAAAAATCTATGCCCAGACTTCACAAACCTAGATTGCACTGGACATCCATTATTACACAGACTCAAGAAACACATAGGTGAGTTAATTCTAATTAATAGCATGCCTTTAACTGGCTGCACTTGATTAATCTCTGCATCTCGATAATATCCAACACTACCAGCCACATCCTAGGTAGAGAGAAACTTACTATGGTCATGAGTATACAGACTGCATTATTACTTGTCAATGCAGGAAGAAAGAAGAGTTATGAATTCAGCTTTGGATACACATTTTTCCAAAGATGGATTTTGGCTTCTGTAGAAATAAATTTGGAAGATTTAAGTATTTGGCAAGTTATTTTTTTTATTCACCACAGGGATTTCGAAAAGAACTGCATGGGTGTATTAAAAATATATATATATACCCCCATGGCTTAACCACATTTTGATCATTTTAACCTAAATAAAAATTAATCCAAATCTAAAGCATGTATCCAGGACTTTTGTTGTTATATGTAATTAAAAGAAGGAGTTAATTCCATTTTCAATGGTATCACATAACATGATCTGACATTCATATTATAATTCAACTTAAAGAGTAGAATAGTTTTTCACAAATTAGGATGCTAAATTTACATGTTTTTTGTACCTCACAGCAAGGGCAGTACTTTGACATTTTTACAATTATTTTTGTAAAAAAAAAAACAATTTTTAGAGCATTTGGCAACAATTCCAGGGGGAAGTCATCAATAAAACCAGACAGATCATTTCCCCTTTGTTTCACTGCATTTCACTGAATCACTGAAATACACCTCTGCCCAGTTGCTGGGCAGAACAATTCAATAGGTTTGTTAAATGAAGTGATTCAGAGATCCGTCACATCAGAGATTCATCAGACTGGTCAATAAATTATAAGTGTTGCCCGCAATTGAAAACCAGGCGGTTGCAGGGCGATGCCACTGGGGGACGGTGTTACCTGGGTTCTTGCCTGTGCTGCGAGGTGGACGTATGGTGGGCTTGGGCAGCGTAGTCTGAGAGAGGGCACTGGCTGCCGCTGCGTGCTGGGCCTTCTTGATGCTTGTCCCCTCAGCTTCCCAGTGCTGCTCCCCCAGAGTCAGTCGCACTGAAAACAGCTGCAGGGAAGACGCCCAGCAAGAGGACGCAGGGGTAAGAAAGTTGAGCCCTCTGTTCAGAATCTGAAAGCTCACAACTCCTTTCTAGCTACAAAAAGCCATGCGAGTGCAGGGAAATTTTATTTTAAAGATCTTATGACCTTTTTGGGGACATAAATTAACCTGGCAAAATGCCATTTTTGGGACATAGTATGGAATAATGGATAGGTGATAAGCCAGTTTAGGCTGTTAAATTAAATTTTATCAATATTTTCCTCAGTCGTGTGAAGAAATACGACATCACAATGAGAACAAATAAAGAAATTACTGTTTGGTATAGACACTTATTTCTAAAGCAAGCTTTGTTACTTTTCAACTAAAGTAACTTCTTTAAACATTGGATATCATTAATGTTTGCCTTTCCAGTTAACATTTTAGCTATCTTTAACACCCGGTACTTACCCCAGTTGTAATATCTGCACTGTAATCTCTGGGTATGTCAAATTGCACCCCTAAGACTGCATTGTAGTCCTCCCAATTCTTACATCAATATCAGCTACTAAAAAAGTCTTACTGTCCTCTTTGAAGCTTTCAAAGTAAAAATCATTTTAATATGTCTTTGAAAATTTCATCTTTAAAGCAAAAGGTTCTGCTTTGAAAAAAATCCTCTGGTCCAACATGGCTCCAACAGATTTATCTGTCAGTATCCCTTCCTCTTGAGCTGCGTGTGAAACGCAACCTCCCAGCCCGAAAGGGATTGTGTTGGACTGGATCGTCTCACCTCAATCTGTACTGGCTCCACGTCCATCCTCCCCCCCACAATACCTTGTAACACCGATCTGTTCCCCTTCTCTGACTGGTGGCAGGAATGGTGAGCAGCCAATCGATATTACCTGTGTATTGTTGTGGTATTCCATTTGCATTTTCATTGGTGTCAGTTTCAGGGCAACCTGAGAATGCCATGCTGTGTGGAAGTGCTTGGTGGACTGATGGCAATTTGGTTGACCTACTACCATTTAAGTACTATGCAATACTCAGGCTCTTATACAACATAAAAGACAAACGTGTTTGAATTACCTTAGAATGAGCTGGTCCTTGTTCACTCAAAAGCTTGTATTCGGGCTGAATTTTGTTGAAACGGGCTAACTCATTCACAAGACACATTGGGGTCTTCTCTTTGGGGTTTGCCATGTTAGAAACTGAAAAACAGAAAACGGGGGGAAACTTGACTGCTGGGAAAGATGAATGACTTAGAATGACAATCACAAGTATCTGGTGAAAAAAAAAATTAACTAAGTAGAACAGGTTGATTCATCACACCCTATCCACAAGAGGTAAGTTACCAGATCAGAGATGTAAAGATATGAGTTAATCTAGAAACCAAAGTGCAAAGGAACAGCACTCTGACAAATCACATCGGCAGAGATTTGTCTTTAGTGTCTTGGGGGAAAAAAAGTGCTTTTTGCTTGATGGCTCTGACTTTCTGAAACTGGTATCCCTTTAATGCAATGTAGCTCTTATTAGTTTGAAAAGGTGGAGAACATATTATAAATTGTAAAGAACTGAGCCTTTGGGCAGTTAACATTAAAATAAGCAAAAAAATCTTACCCTTTTAGATTACAGTTAAGTTTTTTTTTTTACCATGGTAATTTCTGCATAACCAAAATATTAAATGCCAAAATGGAGCTGGCATAATCATAGCATAATTTGTGAAAACATGACCAGGAAACCTGAAGTCATATGTTCATGTTAAGTGCAATTACATGTGGCCTTCTTGTATTAAAACGTATTAATTACACTGTGTAAAATCCAGGTTTAAACATTCTGTGTGAAACACAGAACAGATTCTTCTACAAGTAAGTACAAAGACTACAGCACAGCTACCCAACTTATGGTCCACACTGTTCCATTCACTAATTTTTGTACAGCCATACCCTACACTGATCCTTAATTAAGTATCAGCTTGTTGCAGAATTTTGTAATTAGGTGGAATGGTAGGGCTACAAGCTGGGTAGTCTCTGTCTAGAAAGTACTGCTTAAATGGAGTAATAAAGGAAAATGAGAAAGAACGATCCAATTAAAGAAACAAAGCACAATGAACGGCAAACACAGAATGGCCATGGGGAAAAAAAAAACAGCAGAGGCTAAAAGAATAAAAAGCATTTTCAGAAGTACAGTCGCAATAGAACAATACAGGGTGATGTAAAGCATCTCAAAAATAATGGAAAACATTTAGATATTAAAAGGGACATTACATGAACATTGTCAATATGATTTATGCATACACTGTCATATATTTGAACATTTCAGGAAGATATGGCTCAGAGAATGTCCATTACTTAATTCTACAGAATTTCCAACTTGCAAAAGGTCTCCAATTTTCTTAAGGCGCTTTAAAAGAGGTTTTCTGGACCTCGGGCTCCAGTGCTCCCCAGTGGTCCGATGTCAAACTGATTCTCTGTGGATGAAGACAGGGCAGCCCACTGTCACATCTCCTTATTGCACTCATAGGAGCAGCACTTGCTGAGGTCACTAGGGAAAACATCAGAACCTTGGGCATTCTAGTGGGGTCAAGAAACAACCCCAAGGGAAGCTTTTGATATTGTGAGGAAGGTGTGATACATTAAAAAAAGATCTCCTCCTACTGTCTCTCCATTCCAGCAGACTAAGAATTCAGGTGTCTGAGCATCTTTGATACCCGAAATGTAAATTACTTGTTTAATATGAATGATAAAACCTGTGATTAAACGAACATGGAAGGTAAGCTGATATAAAGTATCTCAATCGGACGCTCTTTAAGTTGTCTCTAACATAACTCCTTCTTTACAAAATGTCTTAAAATAATTCACTGATGTGCTGTCAATACCATGAACTTTCCAACAAACATTTTATGGTAAACAGAAATGGTCAAACGTTGTTCTGGAGGCGATTCCACTCTGCCACTCAATTGTAAGCCTGAGATCTAAAACATTACTATCCTGACTCTGAAACAACTGGATATTCTTACATGTTTTCCCCAAGAAATGTGCATTTTAATCAGCTTCACTGAAGTGCCTCCTTTAGAAATATGACTCCTATTATTGTTCCCTTGAAAAAAAATCTGAATTTGACTAACTGACCTTTGATGCAATTTGGCAGATACGGTCTCTGCAGACTTGCACTGACAGTTGGTCAGGAACACACCCTCAAACAAACCAACTCCATGCCCCTGCCCTGCTGTCTCTGCGTGCCAAGTCCATGTTCTGTGAAATTGTATTCTATATATAGATAGGATCCGACTTACTCAAGTTGTATGATCTCTTCTCAAGGCGGTTCATCTTTACACTTGTCTTTAAACCAAAAAAGACTTCTTAAAAAGTTGGCTGTAAATTACACTCATTAAGAAATGTAATTAGGGGGAAAAAATCACTCAGCTACTGTTATTCTAACAGATGAAGAATGGAATAGATCAGCAGCACACGAAGTTAATGTCACAAAAGGAGAGAATATATTTTTCTACTTCAAGGAACAGGAATGCTTTGTCTAAATTGATGATATTTTTCTCACCTTTTGGTACAGCTACTTTGTATGCACTTGGAACTACCACGATCAGGAAAACAATTACTTTTAATCCTGAAGGAATTTCATTAAAATAAGTGTGGAGAAACAGAAATCATTCTTTCATATCAATCATCTGAGAGCTTTCGGCTCTTTTCATCATCAACCTCAAACACCGTCCAATGTCAGCTTGCAGACACGTGACTCTCCATGCCGGTCCTCGGGGACCCCTGTGACTTTTGGGGTTTGCTCCAGATGAGATCTTAATCACAGGCTAATTAATTTCAGTCTTCTATTTAAGGCTCATTTGCGCTCTTGCGTTCAGCCCTTCAAAAAGCTGTGTGGGATTTGTAATTGAATCACCAAGCTTAACAAAAGAAGTGGAAAAAGGAGAAAAGAAATATACTAGAGAGCTTGTGTTCAGCTAAAAACACTGTAAGGAACAGGTCTTTATTCTTTAAAACACGGGGAAAAACAAGAACTTTCTCAGAGCTAAGTGGTTTGCACAGTTTCTCATGTTTAACAAAGTGCACTCCTGAATTTGTAAATAAAATACACTTGATCCTGGCGAACCTCAGCCCCGATTTTCACAGATCTCAGCGAGCGAGTCTCAGGCCGAGTTAAGGAGCAGCCA
The DNA here is from genome assembly GCF_055471065.1 of Atractosteus spatula. Taxonomy (NCBI): domain Eukaryota; kingdom Metazoa; phylum Chordata; class Actinopteri; order Semionotiformes; family Lepisosteidae; genus Atractosteus; species Atractosteus spatula. The sequence goes on from NC_142724.1 coordinate 9,231,868, forward strand.
CAGAGTCACGCACTTGTGTGGCTGCCTCTCCAGCTCGTGCGCCGGCCTTACCTGCAGGTGCACTGATGGGAGTGGCCGAAGCAGAAGGAAGAGCAGAGTTCTTGAGCGGGTGGCTGGCGTTTTCGGAAGGCAGCGGGCCAGAGGCATTGGGGATGCTGAGGTTAGGCTGGGGAGCACTGGGCTTCAGGTGCTGTGTAGTGTTGGACAGGGGGCTCCCAGCAGGGCTCTGGACCTGAACTTGGGCCATACTGACGTCCGGTTCCAAGACTTTCACAGCACGCAGCACAGGGGTTCAGCGCAAGTTTGGAGTAATCCAGCAAAGCTCTTCCTGGGAAAAATAATTCAAAAGCTTGTGTACAGTGGGATGCTTACTCAGATAAGATTATATCCAAAAACGATAGCCATATGGTACTGGGGACATCTTGCTCTTTTTTGAGGTTAGGTAATATTTGGGTTTTAAAAGTTAATCCAGTCTAATTCTTTTTAAAGAAATGTAGTTACCAGAACTAGAAACTAAACTGGTCAACAGCACAGAGTAAACAGCACATCATACATACAAACGGGGTTTAATTACATCTAAAGTCGCCTTTACATATCACACATGCAAGTGACTACTTTGCAAGCTTTTTAGACTATACTGCAAAACAAAACAGCAAAGTCCTTCTTTGTGAGCTGAGATGTAAAACAGAGGTCTTGACTACCCATGGTCATTAAAAATCCCTGGGGGGTTTCTCAAAAAGAGTAGGGGGTTTTACCCTGGTGTCCTGGCCAAACTTCCTCTTGGCCTTTACCAGTCATGGCCTAATAACCTCCATCTAAGAATTGGTTTCATCACTCTGTTCTCCTCCCCACTGATAGCTTGTGTGTGGGGAGCGTACTGGCGCACTATGGCTGACGTCACATCATCTAGGTGGGGGCTGCACATTAGTGGTGGTGGAGGGGAGTCCCCATTACCTGTGAAACGCTTTCAGTGGAGAGTCCAGAAAAGTGCTATATAAATTTGAGGATTATTTATCTTTCTACCTTAAAACTAGCTTAAATATTAACTAATGAGCAGCATCATGTTGCTTATGTACATCGGCAAAGTTAAACATAGGCAAAGTTATTTTATGTCTGAATGTTACAGTATGAATTCTAAAACATTAATGTGCATTTCCGGTAAGTTTTAATAAACTGTCAGGCACAAAGCCAAAAGTATTTAGCATACTTCAATAAGAACTACCTCTTGATTGAGAATCATATGCTTGAAATAAAAAGGTAAGGCAAGTCAGAGGCAAAAACTATTTTAAAGAGTTTAAAATCACATCACAGCCCCACTTATTTATATATTTAAGTCACAACTCTAGTCTATCAAAAGTGCAATTGACTTCTTGAAGCACTGAGATGTCTTAACGTGAAAGGCACTATATAAAATAAAATTGTTACTGTTATTAAAAATATTGTTACTGTGCACTAACAAAACATTTTTTTTTGGCCAAAGCCTTAATGAATGGCAGAAACATCAAGACAGACCCAGTGCACTGCACAAGCGATTTGTGTGTATTCCTGGATGTGTCGCATACAGGACTTTAGTAGATTTCAATTAAACCAGGACACACAACCCCTGTAGCTGAAACGGTAGGTCTTTCTCTCTGCAAGTGTCTCCCTTTTATGAACACGGGGTTTCCTCTTAAACAGATAAATTGAGTTTATAATGCTAAGAATCATTATAAGCTGATATTTATCTCTGGGATTTCCCACAATCGTGACCACTAATAATTACAGCTCTGATTAACATACAGTGTTGTTTTGGGGAATTTTCAATCCACTGCGAAAACTAAATACCAGCCCTATTAAATCTGTTGCAAAACCAATCCATCCATCACGTCAAATTTTAATGAATGCAGGGATGGTAAACATACAGACTTTGCTCAATACCAAAAGACCTCAAATTATCCAGATGTACAATGTTCATTTTAACTTTAAAATTAGGAGTAAGGCGCGTACAAACGAACTCCAAATAAGATTTCTCCAAGTAGACAGACGACCCCCTGCACTTTCCAAACATATTATTTTCGACGACTACGCATACCAGAAGATGCACGCTAAACTGTTTGCTTTCACGGTGGACAACAGCTTAATTCACGACACGGAAGGCGTCTAAAATTGACCAGACCAATTTAAAACCCTAAGTGTTCTCTCCCAGATCGTAAGGGTCTGGTCTGAGGCCTACTATCCTACACCTATGCCTGGACGCACCGAAAGTGCTGAACAATGGACATTTAAAAATAAAGACAGGCAATCGTCCGATTCTCTTAAAGTGCAATCACGGCATGTTCAAGAAATGACCTGCTCGTTACCATTCGTAACCTCTCCCGACACTACTGTGGCTACCACAAACATATCGTGCATTGCGAAAACAAGAGTTGTGGTGGCCTTTAATTTGTTATTTTGTTAAAATCACGTTGCCAAAATATTTCGAAAGCTCAAGTACTCCAAAGCAAAGAAAACATGTTTGAGAGAACGGCAACATTAGCCTTTTTTTTTCTCCCAAAGCGGCAAATGCAAATGACGTTCCTTCTGCGTGAGATTTAACGACACCTTAATACCCCCGAAATATTATCTGGCTACTTCAGTGCCAGCAAAGTGACACGACAGGGGGACGAGTATAGCATATTCTTATAAAGAAATATACCTGTTTCTAAGAAAAACTTCATTCATGGTGTATTGTTACAAAACGGAACCTAACAATGCTGTAAAAATGCACATAAACATAAAAACCCACTTATAAAGTATATTTAACCGCATCGACCACGTTTCTGGATACTACATTTAAATGCGCAACTACTTCTCTGTAGTACTCAACGCGATTGTAAAACAAAACAAAAATAACAACACCGTCCAAATCGGTGAATGTTATTGTTTGGTTTACAAAGCCACTGACCTCTACCAGAAACGAGCATATTAATTCCTCCTGCCCGTTTTTTTAAAAATAATGTGTTGATTTGGGGAAAAATGTTTCGTCGAATAAAAGTTTACGCTTTCCGTGCGTTTCAATTGAAGGTAAAAGGTAGCACAAGACAGTGGAGCAGAGCACACAATGTGATTGCAAATCAAAAATTTAAAAAAGCTTTCAAGATCTCACCTCTTTTTATGTTTCAGTCCAGCAGTTAAGGATTTCTTTACTCCATGAGCTACGGTATGTGAGATTTATATTTGATCTGTTCCACTTTTATGGATTTTTCTTCTATTTTTTTTATTAAAATGTTAGTGTTATGGTGAGAAAAAGGCAAACAGGGCAAACACTAAAGAGAATGGCCCAGCCTCGGTTTCCCATTCCGGAAGTGACCTCAGCCGGCTCGCAGGAAGTGCCCCGGTCTGGAGAAATCGAGAAGGAATAACGAGCTGCAAAAAATGCGAGCCATATCATGAATAACTTATGTACATTACTGTAAGAATGCAAAACACAGGCTGTTCATAATTTTAATAAACTATGTTATACGTAATTTAATGCCGGTTCTCTTCCTTACTTATTAACATGCTACATTTTTATTGGACGATAGGGGGCGAGAAAACACCCTTTTGACTAGAATACCTCAAGACCGAAAACAACTTGTGACTTCATGAATTGCAGCTTCGATGCTGTGAAATATTGATCATGGTATCACAAAGCACCATAAAGTATCGAAGAGTCGTGGGTTGGAGGGTTAATTGGAACTAATTGCTGGAGATGTTCAATTAGTATTTTCACATCTATGGTGGTATCGCTCCCAGCCCCATCCAGAGCTATCATCAGAGCTATTCCAGCATTAAATAGAGTATTACAAAAGAATGACGAAACATCTAAAATGCTGGGGCCTTCATCTTTTAGTTTATATATGGTGTCCCTTAGATCATTTGTCATTATGGTCATAGGTTTCATTGCTATGTTAATGGCAGATATATTCCAGATCAAATCGGATGCTACTGCTGCTGTTATTGCGCTTTATAGGTGTTTGATGGTAACATATGGAAACAGCAGAACTTCCTTTAGTAAAACTACAACTAGGCTGAAATCCTAGGCTCCCAACATCAACAGCATACAACAGACGACTTCCGTGTTATTGTCAATGGTGCTGAAATCCAAACTCTGATGGAAGACAGAAAACTTACTTCCAATTCCATGTGGTCATTAGAAGTGCTTATTAGGAACATCACAAGTTCCTTCCTTCTGCCTGCAGAACACTGCTCACTCTAGAACCAGTGCTTGGCCTGTCTGATACTATATAAACGTGATGCATACCGATATTAGACCAATAGAATCTTATATGATACTAAGTGGGCTAAAATGTCAGGAATTCCAAGACTCGTGCTAACTTAATGTATTCTGCATCAGCACTTACCTTCGGTCTTGTATAATTTTTTATAGGCTCCCAGTGATATACAGGGTGGACTACTCTAGCAGGTACTACTGGTCATGTGTGAGGCCTGGAAATGTCTAGGTCCAAATGATGTTAGATGTATTGGTTAAGTATAGGGTTGGTACAGTAGTCAGCATTGCTGCCGTGCAGCTCTGGGGCTCTGGGTTCATATTCAGACTTTCAGTGCCATTAGCATGGAGTTTTTATCATCTCCTCACTTTCATCTAGGTTTTTGGCCTTGCAATACAGCTTTTCATTGGTTTAATTGACCCTGCTGTGAGTGTGTGCATGTCCGTCTTGTGTGTGCCCTGTGATGGACTGGTGTCCAGTCCAACTCATAATCTGAGATCTTTCGATCACAGAATCTCACAACTGGTGGCAAAGCCTTCTTGTATGCTCCCTATCTCCACTGGAACGCGCTGCCAAAATTCATTACAAACATTGCATTACATTGTACAGTGCTTCAGAATTTCTTAAAGTTCATAAAAGTTTACACAGATTTTCTGAACTGTATTTGTAGTAAAAGGAATGATCAGCATTGATTTCCTTAACGAAGCAAGTTAGCAATGGATTGATGTACTGTTGGATACAATCTTGCTCAATCCTTCTTATGGGAGCTTTATGATACCATGCTCATTTACAGCCACGGACTGAAAAATGACGGGTAGAAAACTGCCAACGGCCCTCAGATAGAATGGGACAAGCATTGTGGGAAGGGTGTGGTTACCAGTTCCAGCTCTGTCACTTAGAACTGGACAGGGACTGCAATTCTCAAAGGGGTTGTGGATCCAATTTATCCTGGTATTTCCTAGACACAAAGAACCTTTAATCTAACAATGTTAGAGGTAACAGCAGCGCATCTTTTTGATGCTGTAGTTGCACAAGCCCATTCTCGAAAAGCCACAATCCAACAGGTGTTAAAAGGCGCTCTTAAACTCTCATTTCTGAAGGCTGGAAAAATGGAACCAAGCCAATTCACTGGTACACTTCAGAAAACCCCAAATCACTTGAGTGATAGTTACTTGAGATTTTCATAAGTGAATGTTCCAAGTGTTTTAATCCAACATCTGTTTTTAATCATCCTGTTTTTCATTACACATTGTTAAATGTTGGTAGGAATAACTTAGTTCAGTCTTTCAAAATATAAAATGTCATATTTCAAAGTTTGCATTAAGTTTGGCATCCATTTGAGAAGACAAACCCATAAATCAACAATCTATATCCTTGTAATTTTTAGGTGATCAATCCTTTAATTACACCAACTGTTTAAAGAACCCTGCTTGTAGATTACACGTTTTTGTATCAAGGCAATTTAGTCATTTTGAAGAAATCTTAAATGTAACCAAATTATTATAAACTTAGCATTTCATCCACCTTTGATTATCTTCAAGGTCCTGGACTGTAGTACATGTACTGTATGTTCACAAGTACACAAAAACTGAATATACACAAGTGCTTTTTATTTATTCACATTTGGAACATGAGAAACTAAAGAGACAAGACATAAATAAAGACATACAAGATACAAATGGTTTAGAAGAATGGCGGAAGCATAAAAAAAATGCTGCTGTCAAAGAGCTCTCGGAAAACTCGGATCTACAGTAAAACTGCAAAAGAAGATTTGAAATGAACACAGTCCTCTCATGGATTTGCAGGATGGGAACAAGGGTGTTGCACGGCCAGAAGACAACTGCGATCTGTTTGAACTCATAGCTCATACACAGGATTAACATGTTTCTGCATTCCTTTGCAAACTGATCAGATTTCACGTAGTTATACATGAAAAGGTATTCTGACTAGCATTTGAAGAAATCCCCCTTGAAAAAAGTTCCTACAAAGCTTTTCTAGCATGTAACAGAAGGTTAGTGAAAACTCAGCTACCTACCTTCTTTTACACAAAGAATACTAGTAACAGAAAATGCTTTTACAACAGTCCAAAGAAACTTGTATGCGAGAGCTGTCCCAATGAGGTCTGTAAAACTTCATTGTATGAGTTTCAAGATCACAACATTTGCAACTTTTACCTTAAAGACAATTCATGATATTTTTGGGAATACCAAATTAAAATCCTTAAAAGTTTCTGTGAAAGATCAATATCTGGTGAGAGAATAAAGGAGTTTGGTTCACAAAGTTTGCTGATGATTCCTGCGACCTTCTGTAATTCTCATTCTGGCCTTATTGTCCTCAGCAGGTTTTCAATGATTTGATTTCAGGGTCCTAAGTCTTACACGAGCTGGACACTTGCTGCTTGGAGATAGCCTTGCAAGAACTGTAGTGCTTCAGCATTCAGGCTTGTGCTCAGCATAGAGGGAACCTAGAAAAACATTTATAATCACATTCTTATTTCAAAGAGAACGAAAAAATAAAACATGGCAAGTTTTATACACCTGAAATGGATTATGAAATATATTTGGAAACCCTTCTGGAAAAGAAAGCCTTCAATTTGTTTACATTAAATATGCACAGAACACCCTCAGATACTCTATTGACTTTATGTTAAATAAGGCAAGTCTCATTTTAATAAGTATTAAATAGCCCTTTTGACAACAAAGAGGTTTTAATGAGCACTACATCTTTAACAGTGGACTACCATGAAACCCTGACAAAAAATAACCTAGCTTTAAAGCAATCAAACTATTTAAAGTTGTTAGCTTTTTGAATTCTTAGTCACAACCTACGTTTGAAATAAACAGCTTCAATACAATAAGAAAACTTCAAAGAAGTTATACAAAACGTATTAAATGGAAAAAAAAGTGTGGAACGAACTTGCCTTTGCAAACAGAGCTTCGTGCCATAAAGGAACACCCAGTGTGAAATGCTCAGTTGACTTTAAGGACGGGAAATTGATTAGTACACTGGGTTCATTGTGTCTGCCCAGAGCACAAACATCCTGTCCCACATAGCTCTACAACAACTCCAACACGGACTTCTGCTACATGTAGAAGCCAAGCTGTGGTCACTTACCCTTCCTGGGCACGCTGTGGACAGCTTGTGGAGAGACTGTGCAAGGTGGATTTTGGGATTGCTGACGGCATCTCCAATGGGGTCATGCTCTTTCTTCCCTGCGAAAGCCAGCTGGGAGAAAGCAGTCTGGTATCCAGGTGTATCCTCAATGTCAATGAAGTGCTCATCATCAGGGATGCTGTCATCTTCTGGCAGCTCAAACAGACCAATCAGGGCTTGCAGCAAAGGAGTCCTGACAAGAGTGGATCAATGAGATCATGTCACGGTCTCTTCAGTAATCTGTCTTCTACCTGCCTGGCCAGACTACAGAACAAATACCTCTTGCTACTATACATTCTGATTTTTACACTGTAAACAAAGAAGGGAGCAGATAAGAGCAGAGCAATTTGCAGCTTAGTTCTGTCTCAAAGCTGTAGCTGCGTGCTCTAAACCAAAATGAAATCCTTTTCACTTCTCCAAAAAGTGATATTCATGTCTCGTTTTTTTCTTAAATGGAAAAGACAGTGAATGCCTTACAAACTAGAAAAGAACTCAGCCTAAAATGAAGTCTTCAAAAGGCTTTCTTCACTTTTGAAACTCGGTTATGGTTAAAAATTCTCTAGAAGCAACTTCATACTAGTATTTATGCAGTGATTTTCCATTTCTAAGCACACATGGAACGGAATCCATTTTATCCACTGTGCTGAAGTACAGAACTATGATGTACAGCAGCCTTCATGCACCAGCAGTCCAACCCCGGGTGTCACATGTCCCCATAAAAACACACATGAACAAGGTGTAACACTGCTTACCAGAGCTTTGTATAGTCTGTGTCCATCATGGCCGGGCATTCTGTCAGTATTTTAGTGATGCCTACAGCACAGATCTTCTTTTCAATCTGGCCAGAGACCTTCTGTACTTCTGGAATAACAATCTTCTCCAAGACCATCCCAAACATCCTACAGATTACAATTTCAAAAGCTCAGTTACCTTTTGAAGCATTTGCATAATAAACTGCAGGGGAAGTGAAACAGTGCGTTTCTGTGGTTTTTAGTTAAGTGCATATAAATCTAAAAGGAAACTAGTGATGAACAGACCATTCAGGATTTGCAAACACGTTAAATCAGTCAATCCAACAATACATTAAAACTCACCAATATTTTCTATACCTTATGGTGGTCCAGTAAAGAAACTCGAGATCATACACTTACTTGGGCTGTATGCTGTCAAAGATCTCCTGAAGAGCGATGGCTCCGTACTTCACACAATACAGATTGATAAACACTAGGAAACCTACAAAACAAGCAGGATCATTAAAAGGACATCCAGAACAAATTTAGCAGTTTTCTTGAGGTGAGCATCCAAGAAGGAAACCGACCCATGAGCTGCTTAAGTTTGTTGCCAATGTATTTTTTCTGAACCAATTTTAATTTAAAAAAAATGAACAAAAGAAGCACCAGCCTCCCTGCCCTCAACAGAAACTTGACAGAAGTGCCAGTAAAAGGCCCCTAAAATAAAGATATGATTAGGTCAGCACTGCACTGCCCCCACCCGTCCCCTGAGCACCATGGAGCTGAGCAGGAGAGAGCTCCACACTCAAGATCAAGCTATGGCAGGGGAGAGGATGCAGAAACTCCCACATCAGCACCCACACCAGTGAACTTACTTTTGATGAATTTAGTCGTTTTTGAATTCTGAAGCCTCTGGAAGAGGAGAATAAAGATTTGTTTCCTATACTGTGTAATGGATTCTCTGTAAGACAATAACATCAAGAGGGAAAGATTAAGTAAGAGTTTAGGAATCTGACAACTGTTACTCGGTCTTTATATGAAATTACCACTTCATTGTATATGGAGAATCATGTTACTCACACTGGCATGTGCTCTATGATACTGTTGAGGAGGTAAAAGCCCTGGTGGTCATTTGCTTTGGATGCAATCAGTTTCTGGAACACTCCCAACAAACCAGGCTGCAGATCAAGATAGTACAGAAATTTGTCAAGATCTTCAAAGGTCTGGTTTTGCAAAAAAGTTAATTTTTAAATGTTGCCAACAGAATACAGTTCTTTAATGAAACATTTGGAACTAGTTCTAGTTGCTTGCAGTGTATTAACTTATTCAATACATCTCTGCATCAACAGAACGGAAACGGAATTCCTTTTGACCTGTTAGAACTTACACAATCAATCACAATGCAACCTTTTACAGACAGAGATGAAAGCTAACAGTGACAACCAGCATTGTGATGCCCAAATCATTAGTCTCAATGCAAGTCTGACTAAAATTCACTATATAAGCTGTCATTTTACACGTGTTAATTAACTGCAAGCTTATACTAGTACAGTACTAATAATTTGATACTAGCAACCTCTCTGTGTAAACAATGTAAACGCATAGCTTTATCATTTAAAAAGGAAGGAAGAGGTTTGTGTAGGCAGGTTAACAGCCATGCTTTTTTGTTCCACTAGATCAAAAGGAAAAAGCAGCAAAGGCTTACAATCTTGTCTGCTGCAGTACTAGCAATGGTGGATCCCCCTTTGTGCAAGTAGGCCTGCAAAAGCCTGACGAGAGGGGGGATGTTTCCTGTGCGCTCCCACAGCACAGGCTGCAGAAGATGAGGGAACAGCGCCATGTAGGAGGAGGGGATGGCAGAGGAGTGCATCTCTAACAGAAGAGACATCACTTGGAACACGTAGGGAACAAATTCTGCAACGCAAAGAGGAAAACAGTGCAAAATATTTCCCCAGAGTAAAACAACTGCTGAACTGGAAACACAAAAAAGTTAAAATCCAAATGAATAAAAGAGGTCAGTCCAGAGAAGCAGAGAATAAACAGCTCAAGCTTATCACTCTATAACTCTTAGGAAAGTCCAAGTTAAGAAGGAAGCAGGTGACTAAGTACTGTAGCTATAAATGGGCAATTCTTTAATGCCTAATGTTTAAAACTCAGAGGAATACAGTGAGAAGAACCAAACAAAGAAATCTTAAGTTTCCTTCAAGATTATTTCAATTAAAACAGTCAATACACTTATAACAAAATATACTTATTTCATATCCTAAATAAAAACTAGAATATGATTGTATCCTGATTCATCACAAAAAGCTTTTTAATGTAACTCAAATCAAGGGCCAAGATAAACTAACTATAATACACCTGCTTGTTTGGCAAAACTAAAGCATACTGTATGGTTGGTCAGAAAAAAAAAACATACCTTGCACATCATTCTGCAGGATCTC